>NC_039291.1:3537853-3747237 GCF_003368295.1 Carassius auratus | reverse complement strand
ATTTATTATTATTTTCTTCCGACTGGGCGTCTATGGCAGCCCATAGAACCGAATGCGGAAAGTTGTAATGGTTTGACATTCTGATAGAGGACAGTGCCAACATTAAGTACACCAATTTTGGTGTGTCTAAGTCAATCCCTCTAGCGCCACCAACTGTCCAAAATTTCACTTTAATTTTGTTAATAACTTTTTAACCCTAAGGCCAATCAACGAAATTCTTTTTTCCTCTGATTTCTGAGCTCATGCCGATTCGATTGCACCCTACGAAGTCATTTCCGTCATAGAAACATGACCGCCATTTTGAATTTCTTTAAAAACCTACTTTTTCGAACTCGTCCTAGACGGTTTGTCCGATTCACACGAAAATTAAACCATATCATCCTCAGGCAGTGCTGACCAAAAGTTATGCAAATCAAATTGATTCGTCAAACCGTTTTCGATAAACGCTCTAACAAATTTTATGTAGTGCTTACAAAAAACAGTCGTAAGGCTGTATCTCGGCAACGGACTTATCCTATTCAGACCCAAAACTTGGACTATGGTCATAACAAGTATTGAACTGAGGCAACATGCTGTCGATTGGGCGCAGCGCCAACCTACTGGATCCGGGAGATATGAAAAACTGGCTATTGTTTGCTTTATAACTTCCTGAACAGTTTGTCCAAAAAATTCATAACATTGGTCTTGTTGATTCAGGGCAACATTGCCGAGTCGGACTGATATCCAATTTGACCATTTGCGGGCCATTTTGACTGTACGGCCATTTTGAATTTTGTCGCTTAAAATTGCTGTATTTTCTGAACACATCAACGGATTGTTACGAAACATGGTATGGGTCATCAGCCCAATGTCCTGAAGGAGTATGAGAAGTTTCGAAACAGCACCACCTAGTGTGATCTTCTATTTTTAAATTGCTTATAACTTTGGGTGTGGTCGACGTATTTTCACCAGACTCATCAAATTGGACTCCTGAAAACCTTACAGAGTCCTACAATACCAAACATGCTAGGTTTTGCCTTACGGTTGTGTAGCGTGTGATTTAGCGCTTAAAAACATTTGGCTATATCTTCGAAACCGCTTGTCTGATCGAGACGAAACCACCGTCAGAAGTTCGGAAACATAGGTCGATAGCTATACGCCAATTGCCAATGCAAAAATATTGATAGTAAGGGGTAGTAATATTCAATCAAAGTCAAGAGTCAGTCAATTTTTACGTGTTTTTTTCATGTAAATGTCTATAACTCTGAAGTGAATTGAGATATTTTCACCAAAATTGACACGCATATGTATGGGCTCACTCTGATGACACATAAAAGAAATGGTGGGGACTGAGCCTCTTGGTGGCGCTATAATAGAACAAAACATGAAATTCTCATTGACTTCAATACAGTTTTTGTGAAATAAAAGGCTATACTAAACAAATGCATTGGTGTTATATTCCACAACTCAGATGTGCCAACAACATCATCCCCTGAAGGTACTCAAAATATTTTGAAACAGAGCCACCTAGTGGTCAAAGTTATAACTCAATTTACATAAAGGCTAATAACTTTTGAAAAGATCTGGCTATTGACATGACGCTGATCTTAATAGATTCCTTGGGTCAAGCCGAGAACATAGATATCAAGTTTTCCTTATTTGGCTGAACTTCCTGTCCGCCATTTTGATTAATGTTGAAAACCTACTTTTTCGAACTCCTCCTAGACCGTTAATTCAGATTTTCACCAAATTGGACGTGGATCATCTTCAGACCATGCTGGCAAAATGTTATGGATTTCATGTCGATATACGAAACGGTTCTCATTTAGCGCATCAACGAATTTGCTGGAATGATGCCAACATTCATTTGAGGCTGTATCTCTGCAAAGCTTTGACATATTTGCACCAAACTTTGTATGTGTCATCGTCACCTCACACTGACCATTCCAAACTAATTTGGTAACAGCGCCACCTATTGGTTACATGTGATAAGCCAATAAATCCTATTACTAGTTGTTGTGTTCATTGTTTTTAAGCCATTTTGCCTAAATAATCTTAAAACTGTCTTAATTACTCATTCCTGCCATTCGTCTGAAGCTTGCTTCTGTAGTGCTTGGCCCGTTATTGCTGCTTGCAGCTATATTTATTATTATTATTATTATTATATGTCCAAGTATCACTGTTAGCAATACTGATGTCTCTAGGAAAAAAGTTTTTATTTTTTTATTTTATTTTTTTATATAGATTATAGACATAGATCTTTTTTCTTTTGTTCATCAGAGCAAGTAGTTATTAGTTTTATTTGGCTGCTTTAAGAGCTGTTGCTGCTTAACATGACACAGATCTGACACACATCCTATTTTCTCACAACTCTTTATCTTTTCTGATTCACTTCAGCTCTTAAAGTCTCTATAAGCTGAGTAGTTGAATCGGGTGTGTTAAATGAGGGAAACAGTGCTGGGCTGCTCTAGGACAGTTTTGAAAACCACTGCATTTCAGAGACATGTTCTTAAAATGAACTCATATGTAACAAATACAGGTGCACCTTAATAAATTACAATGTTATGGAAAAGTTCATTTATTTCAGTAATTCATCAAATTGTGAAACTCATGTATTAAATAAAGTTAATGCACACAGACTGATGAAGTTTAAGTATGTGATTATTTTGATTTTGGCTCACATTCAACAAAAACCCACCGATTCACGATCTCAACAATTCAGAATACTTCATAAAAAAAAAAAAAAAAAAAAAAAAAAAAAAAAAAAAAACTTTTTAGTGCATTTTTTTCATTCTGGAAAGTATGTTCATTAACTGTACATGTACTCAATACTTGGTAGGTGCTCCTTTTGCTTTAATTATTGCCTCAATTCAGCATGGCATGGAGGTGATCATTTTGAGGCACTGCTGAGGTGGTTTCTTTCTTTGACAGTGGTCTTCAGCTCCTCTGCATTGTTTGGTCTCTTGTTTCTCATCTTCCTCTTGACAATAGTCCATAGTCTCTCTGGGGTTCAGGTCTGGTGAGTTTACTGGCCAGTCAAGCACACCAACACCATGGTCATTTAACAAACTTTTGGTGCTTTTGGCAGTGTGTGCAGGTGCCAAATCCTGCTGGAAAAAGAAATCAGCATTTTCAAAATGCTGGTCAGCAGAAGGAAGCGTGAAGTGCTCCAAAATTTCTTGGTAAATGGGTGCAGTGACTTTGGTTTTCAAAAAATCACAAAAATCACAATGGACCAATCACAATGGACCAACAATGGACCAACAGCGGCAAATGAAATTGCACCCCAAATCCTCATAGACTGTGGAAACATAACACTGAACTTCAAGCAACTTGGGCTATGAGCTTCTCCACCCTTCCTCCAGACTCTAGGATAAAATACAAATAAAATACTCATCTGAAAAGAGGACTTTGGACCACTGGGCAACAGTCCAGTTCTTCTTCTCCTTAGCACAGGTAAGATTCCTCCAATGTTGTATGTGGTTCAGGAGTGCCTTAACAAGAGGAATACGACTGTAGCCAAATTCCTTGACACGTCTGTATGCCTTGACCCCAGCCTCAGTGCATTTCTTGTGAAGTTCACTCAAATTCTTGAATTGATTTTGCTTGACAATCCTCATAAAGCTGTGGTTTTCTCGGTTGGGTTGTGCATCTTTTTCTTCCACACTTCTTCCTTCCACTCAACTTTCTGTTAACATGCTCGGATACAGCACTCTGTGAACAGCCAGCTTCTTTGGCAATGAATGTTTGTGGCTTATCCTCCTTGTGAAGGGTGTCAGTCATTGTCTTCTGGACAACTGTCAGATCAGCAGTCTTCCTCATGATTATGTAGCCTAGTGAACCAAACTGAGAGACCATTTTGAAGGCTCAGGAAACCTTTGTAGGTGTTTTGAGTTGATTAGCTGATTGGCATGTCACCATATTCTAATTTTTTGACATAGTGAATTGGTGGATTTTTGTTAAATGTGAGCCAAAATCATCACAATTAAAATAACCAAATAATTAAACTACTTTAGTCTGTGACCATTGACTTTAATACCAAAGTTTCAGAATTTGAGTTGAATTACTGAAATAAATGAACTTTTCCACGACATTCATTGAGATGCACCTGTACTTACATGCATGCACAGTTTTAAGGCAGCTTTAATAACTGCGACATTGCATGATCGTAGTTTCCTTTGCATTTTAATATGAAATTATATACAGCACACCGCCTCAATTGAAGAGTATGTGCTATGAGCACAGTATAACGGCTGACAGGAGAACTTGTTCTCACTGACATATGGCCTGACAACATCTTATTTTCCCGCAGTTCACTGCTATTCTACTGAAGCGCCTTGTAACCTGTAACTTTTCCGTGCTTTTTGACTAGTGCCGGGTGTTTGATGTTGTCGTAAAGACATTCTGTGTATAAATAAATGCAATTCCTGTCAAGAAAAAAAGACACTAAAACAGCAGTTGTGAGTGGGGTGGCTAACCCTAGCTTGCCCCTGCGTTCATTGTATTAAATATTTTTTAACTACTCAAAAAATTAATTGCATGCATAACACACTAATTTTGACAGCACTAGTGTAAATGTGTTTCGTTACTTGTTAGAAGTAACATAATAATGTACTGTAACATGTTGCTTTTAAAAGTAACATTCCAAGGAGCTGGAACATTCTGCTAGGTTTTAGACAGCAGTCAGCAGATGCAGAATATGCCACTGGCAGCAGTTCTCTCAGTATGACCTGTTGTATACTCTCTCACATTAGTGATTCTGTTTGCTGCCCATTGGACCTTTCTGTGATGCCAGCTCATTTGAGGGTGACCTGGCTCTGCATGGATCCACTGGTGCCCACAGCGACTCGACACACGCAGGCCAATCAGGCCCGGGCACAGGCAAATGGCACTATGTCCACGCCAGCTCGGCTCTCTCAAAATAGCATGGGAACCAAAGCAGGGGGGAAAATAAATGTCATGTCATCTGATTCTCAATGCCACTGGAATTATAATCCAGTGTCATGAAAGCAAGGCACCTGTACCAAATCAGTAGGTTACCCAATGTTTACACACACACACACACACACACACACACACAACACACACACACACACTCACACACACACACACACACACACATATATATATATATATATATATATATATATATATATATATATATATATATATACACACACACACACACACACACATTTATATGGGTGTATGTATGTTTGTATGTATGGTATGATAGACTGATATATTTGAAATGTTTATTTATTTTAATTTTTATGTTTACAACTGACAACTAAGGAAAATCCCAAATTCTGTATCTCAGAAAATTAGAATATTGTGAAAAGGTTCAATATTGAAGACACTTGGTGCCACACTCTAATCAGTTAATTAACTCAAAACACCTGCAAAGTGATTAAATGGTCTCTCAGTCTAGTTCTGTAGGCTACACAATCACGGAGAAGACCATTGCAAAAGAGGCTGGCTATTCACAGAGCTCTGTGTCCAAGCACATTAATAGAGAGGGCGAAGGGAAGGAAAAGGGTACAAGTAATAGGGATAACCGCACCCTGGAGAGGATAGTGAAACAAAACCCATTCAAAAATGTGGGGGAGATTCACAAACAGTGGACTACAGCTGGAGTCAGTGCTTCAAGAACCACTACACACAGACGTATGCAAGACATGGGTTTCAGCTTCACATTCCTTGTGTCAAGCCACTTTTGAACAACAGACAGCGTCAGAAGAGTCTTGATTCAAAAAGGACTGGACTGCTGCTGAGTGGTCCAAAGTTATGTTCTCTGCTGAAAGTAAATTTAACATTTCCTTTGGAAATCAGGGTCCCAGAGTCTGGAGGAAGAGAAGAGAGGCACACAATCCACGTTGCTTGAGGTCTTGTGTAAAGTTTCCACAGGCAGTGATGGTTTGGGGTGTCATGTTATCTGCTGGTGTTGGTCCACTGTGTTTTCTGAGGTCAAAGGTCAACACAGCCGTATACCAGGAAGTTTTAGAGCACTTCATGTTTCCTGCTGCTGACCAACTTTATGGAGA
Organism: Carassius auratus; assembly: GCF_003368295.1. Taxonomy (NCBI): domain Eukaryota; kingdom Metazoa; phylum Chordata; class Actinopteri; order Cypriniformes; family Cyprinidae; genus Carassius; species Carassius auratus. The sequence continues at coordinate 3,741,214 of NC_039291.1, read as the reverse complement.
TGCAGATTTCAGTTTCCAACGAGACTTGGCCCCAGCACACAGTGCCAAAGCTTCCAGTACCTGTTTAAGGACCATTTTATCCCTGTTCTTAATTGGCCTGCAACCTCGCCTGACCTTAACCCCATAGAAAATCTATGGGGTATTGGGAAGAGTAAGATGCGATATGCCAGACCCAAGAATGCAGAAGAGCTGAAGGCCACTATCAGAGCAACCTGGGCTCTCATAACACCTGAACAGTGCCACAGACTGATCCACTCCATGCCACGCCGCATTACTGCAGCAATTCAGGCAAGAGTAGCCCCAGCTAAGTATTGAGTGCTGTACATGCTCATACTTTTCATATTCATACTTTTTATTTGGCCACGATTTCTACAAATCCTTTCTTTGTATTGGTCTTAATGTATATTCTAATTTTCTGAGATACTGAATTTGTGTTTTTCCTTAGTTGTCAGTTATAATCATCCAAATTAAAATAAATAAACATATGAAACATATCAGTCTGTAAGTAATTAATGAATATAATATACGAGTTTCATTTTTTTATTTGCTTCATCTGAAATCAAATACTTCCCTACTTATAGTAGGTGAAAAACAGCACGTCAAAAGAGTAGTATGTCGAATTCACAGTATTCAAAAAGTATCTGGATGACCTACTAGTTCCGCCCAGATTCTGAAATGCACAGTCTTTTCCATGAAGCCACAGGAAGGGATATATGAATGGCAGTGAAGGTCAGTGTCACAAGTTCGTCAGGCTCATCACCCACAGCGCATTCCCTCACTCGAGCATTAATCACCAGTACCTGTTCACAATCCAATCATTTAAACACCCACACCTGATCTCACCACCACATGAAAGCACACACCTCAGTCACTTCCTTTGTCTGATCTCGTAGCTTTAATATGGAACCTCTCCAGTCTCAAGCTACTTCCCATTGACTCTCAAACTAACCTTGCTACTTACCAATTTGTTAGCCTGATTCTCCTAGACTCCTGTCTTCCTCCATCATGCCTCCTGTGTTCCTCCAGTGATCCCTCTTCCAAGTTGTCCTCTTCAGTGATACCCCCCAGGTGTGTGCAACGATTCCTTCATCCTGGTGTCCCGACTGTCGGTACAAAGATATCCCATGTCAATTCCAGTCATCAAAACCATAATTCAAGCCTTCTGCGGATCTACTCCCCTGAATCTCATCTTGCTTGCTTATATTCCTGTTTTAAAATAAACTGTACTCTCATTGACCTCCTGTTCCCGAGTCTGGTGACATTCAGGTGACAGTAACAACATGGTGGATCTATTATTTTTCTTAATACTTCCCATATTCTTACTGTATATGACATAATTTTCAACAGTTGGAAAATGAGTGCAAATTTAGTACCTATTCAGACAGTATGTGATTTTGGACCCATGCATCGTCACACAATTGGACCTTAAACTTTGCATATGGATAATGAGTACAATATATGACAATTAGACACCAAGCAGCGTCACCATCTGAGAATTACTACACACTGAGCTGAGAATTTATGAACAGGGACAAGCTCAGTGACAAGGGTCATCGTACAGAAAGCCTGATTCTATAGTTCCCTCTGAAATATGTCATGAAAGAAGAGATTGAGGTATCGCTGGATTCATATTTCTGACACTGCAGTGTCTGCTTTACGAAATTGATCCAAAAGTAGGAGCACATGTGATGTTTGGAGCACCCTAGTAACCTGGGCTGGTCTTACAATGCTACGCAGTGTTTAGATGGGTTTTGCTGTAGTGCACTCTCTCTTTCTCTTTGGTTTTCTCCACTAATTAAAATCGCTTGCCATACACACTATTCCCAAAGCAGGTGACACTGGCTGATGCCTGCAAGTGAGCGTGTGTGTGTGCGTGCTAGGTCATGTGTGAGTGTGTTTGGCAGGGTGTCTGATAGGGCTTGGGGTGCTGCTTGAGTGCTGTGGTGGCATCCGCTGTCTGAATGTGAGAGTCAGCTGTGTCACCCAGAGCACAGTGGCGGAGGGGTCCATAGGCCATGACAGAAAAATCAGTTTATAAGGCATTTTATAAATAGAAATATGTATAGTGCTAGGTAGATTACTTACAAACTGTATGTAGTCTGTTACTTGTTATAAATGACATATTGAAAGTTGGTGTAGTCAGCAATACAACCAAAATTATTCATTTTAGGCAGTGTATTCTGACTCATTTTGGATTAGTAGAGAATTAAATAGAATACAATGTATGACCACTAACCAAAATCAGAGAACATGCAATTGTCTTGTGAAATTATTGAAGTAATTACTTTGTATCTCAGTGGGTGAATATTCTGGGGATTTGACTGATAAAACGTTTGGGAATGCCTGCATCACATGATCAGAAAAAGAAAAGAAAAGAAAAAGAAAGGATTAGGAAGGATAAATATGTATTTATGAATAATTTGTAATCATGTAATCCACAAAAATGTTAACTGTAATGTGATTATGAGCATTTTAAAACATAATGTAATTACAAGCAGTTATTTTGTTTTTGTTAATCTAATTACATAATCCAGATTAAATAGATTAATTTATTTATTTATGTTTTGGTTGTGTTTGGTATAAAATAAATGTAATGAATGGGAAGCATTTTTGATTGGTTGTAATGGTAGAGGAGCTGTTGTTGTTTTTTTTCTCTATAAAGAGTTTAAGAAGAAATGTGTCTGTGATCTGGAATCTCTGGTGAGTAGTGACAAGCCTGGGCGCTAAAAAAACACATCTTTAGACTCCTGCATTTTGTGTCTAGTTCAGTTCTGTTTTTGTGTCTACACCCCTTTACATCAGCTTGTTTGGCAGCATGACATCATCTGAGCATTTCAGATAAGCATCGCCACTGTTTTATTTTATTCAGTCTACTGAACTAGTGCAAAACATCCAGAAATCTAAACTGTGTTATACTGGGAAGATTGAGAGGCAGCTGGCAGATAAACATTTAGATTCTGCCTGGGATGCCATGAAAACCATCGCAGACATAAAGAACAATAGAAATCTAAAGGTGACACATATACTTGTGACAGGCAGCTTGCACAAGAGTTTAATGAGTTTTATCTGAGGTTTGAAACTCACAAGTGGAGAAATGTATTTATGTGATGTGGTTAATACTGTATGTTCAAACACTCTAAAGCTAGGAAAAGCCCTGGTCCTGATAATATACGTAGTAATGTACTTATTGCCTGTGCTGAGCAGCTGGGCTCCCTTTTTTCTTATATTTTCCAGCTGTCACTCAATATCAAGAGAATGACAAAAATTTGGAAACAGTCTACAGTTATTCCAGTTCCTAAACATAATCACCCGCAAGAGTTAAATGATTTTAGGCCTGTTGCTTTGACTTCTTTATTTATGAAGTGTTTTGAAAGATGAATGATAAAAAGAAATCATATCAAAAACAGGGAGTCTTCTAGACCCTTTACAGTTTGCATATATGGCTCGAAGAGGGGTAGAGGATGCCACTGTAACTTTGCTAAATGTGATTTTAAAACACTTAGAAGGAAGTAAAACACATGCCAGACTTTTCATCTGTGTTTAATACCATTGAACCCCACATTTTAGTTGACAAGCTTTTAACTGTTGGTCTTGATCTTAATAGAGTTGGGTGGATTTGGGAATTTTTAATACACTGGACACAGTGAGTAAGGTTGAATGGAAATTTGTCTGAAAAATGTCATCATTGGTGGGGTCTCCTCATGGATGTGTCCATTCTCCCTTTCTTTACCTTCTTTATACTGATGATTGTCGTAGGCAACATGATAACAGGTTTATTTTAAAATACGGCAATGATTCTGCGATAGTTAGTCTTCTTCATTCTGAGAAAAATGGTCACGGTCCTGTAGTCAATGATTTTGTTCATTGGTGTGATGGAGCGTTCCTGCAACTAAATGCTGCAAAGACAAAAGAAATGCTCATTGATTTTAGACACAAATCTTCTGTTATTCAGAATGCAGTTATTAAGGGACAGGCAATTTAAGGTGTGCAATCTTATAATTAACTTGGCAGTTTGATTGATAATAAATAGAAATTTGTAGCCAATGCGGAGATAATTGGTAAGAGATCACAAAAACGACTATATTGTCTTCGAAGATTGACAAAATTTAATGTGGATAACACTGTCCCTTTTTTATAAATCTTACATCGAGTCCATTTTAACATTTTCCATAAAATGTCTGTTTGTTAGTGTTAAGGCTAAAAATGCTTTGTCCAGGATAATAAAGGTTAGTAGTAAAGTTTTAGGTACTGATCAGAGTAGTCTTATGGAAAGCAGAAAGCTGACTCTATTTTAGCAGCCAGTGATCTGTACTCTGAGTTTGAGTTTTTACCTTCTGGTTTGAGGCTTAGATTTCCTTTAGTGAAGAGTAATCGTTACAGATGCTCATTTATTCCTGCTGCAATGTTCATGCTATATGTAGGTAATGGTTTGTGGTAAATATTTATTTATTTTTGGTGGGGTGGGTGAGGTTGTAATTTGTATTATTAGGCTTGTGTTTCCATATGTTCATATGCTTTTTTTAATGTCTGTTTGTATGTCTTGCTGAAAAACGAATTGCCCCTTGAGGGACATTAATAAAGTTGAGATGATTTGATCAGTTCCAATAGGGATGCATCATGCAGCAACATTTCAGCCACCACAAATTCTAAAATAAAATCAGGTCTCATCCAAAATATAAAACATCCATGGTCACTAAGATTTCAGTGACTTTTGCAATTGAGTCACATTGTTTAAATTAACTGAAATACAGTCTGAGAGACCTCATTTTAACATGTTAATAGATATATGATTTCATATATACAGTGTCCAGAATTTTAGTTTTATGTTAATATTTCCAATTTCGGTGCATTCCCTACACACAAGTTATTTCAAGTTTACCGTATGTGCCAGAGGAACCATAAACTCATCAAACTGGAGTATGACAAGGTTCTCCAGTTTTCGACTTTGCAGCAAAGTTGGAATTCTTGAGTCTTTCAGATACGTGTTACTATTATATCTTTCTGAATGCATGCTGAGTTGTCGCAGGTGGATGAATGACCTTTGACACTTCAGCACACACTGAGCTGCAGATGTGACCAGAGAGAAGAACATGAGACTGACTTCATTAACCTCTGCGCTAGCTCGCCAGGTTTAATTAATATGGGCGTTTGTCTTCTACAGTATGCTAGAAGACTGTTCCATGTTCTCACACGCCCACTCAGACTGTTGCTGTAGTATTAAGAACACGATGTTGGCCAGATCTACAGGTTTCCCTGTCTTATCAAACCAAAATAACTAGTGAGAAGACAAATTTATGTTTTTGGCCTTAAAAATAGGAATAGTTCACCCATAAATGAAAATCTGCAATATGTAGGACAGGACAGAACTGAAGAAATGTAGCATTCTTTCACTTTCCCAGCAATGGATGCTTTGCATTGAATGGGTGCCATCAGAATGAGAGTCCAAACAAGCTGCTAAAAACATCGCAATAATCCACAAGTAATCCAAAAGCTGTGCATTTGTAAGAAACACATCCATCATTAAAATGTTTTCACTTCAAACCTTTGCTTCGAGCTAAAATATTAGTCTTATATCCATAATATTGCTTTCTCTGTTGAAAAAAGTTGCCTTGTCTGAATCAGGAGAGAAATCTGCACAGATCAAGCACTGTTTTCAAGTCAAAACAGCTCTGAACAAATATGTGGGTGTATTTTGATGTGAGAGACAACAAGAGATGGACTTTTTCAATGGAGGAAGCATTATTATAAAGATTATAGACTCAACTGGAAGCAACTGTTTAAAGTTAAAAATGCATTGATGGATTTGTTTCTTACAAACCCACTGCTTTTCACTTCTCAAGATGTTAACTGATGAACAGGAGTGGTGTGGGTTACTTGTGGGCTATTGTGATGTTTTTATCAGCTGTTTGGACTCTCATTCTGACGGCACCCATTCACTGCAGAGGATCCACTGGTAAGCAAGTGATGAAAAGTTACATTCCTTCAAAACAGATTAATCTACATTTTGGATTCCCTGAGGGCTTTAGGGTTAACTATTCCTTTGACGCATGGACACTGTGTGAAACCTTTTTTGTTGTTGTTCAGCAAAAAGCCACACTGTTCCATTTTGCCACCACACTAAGTTGGTAATTACTGTGTACAAACAAACGCTTGGTGGCGGCACTTTTGCCTTCTTCATGTTGGAAACGAGCTTTGTGTGGGCTGACTCACAGACGCACTGAGACTTCAGGTTAGCAACATTATCAAAGGATCAGGACAAACCCAGGATTTCATATCATTTATGATAATTCTCAGACCCCGGTCATCATTTTCGCCTCTGCTCTAATAAATCATGATTGCCCCGCAGCTGTTGTTGGTACATTTGCATTTCACTAAGGCACTGCACAAACCCTGAAGTCACAAATAGATGAATTTAGCTGTTAAAGTAAAACTGCAGTGAGAACTACAAGACCAAAAACATGACCGTCAGTTATATAATGAGACCCAGTGAGCACTGCTGTGCCTTCTGGCTTTTATTTACTCAGTCAATGTCAAAAATTACTGCATGTGTATTTAACCAGTAGAGACACATCTTCTGAGTGTTTTTATTTTTACCTTTTTCATGCCATATTTCCCAGGCTTTATGTAATGATGTCTTTTCAACAACCTGTTACACATCTGACAAATTTAAATGCGAATAAGGTTTCAGCTTAAACTTGTGTCATGCGAAATGTGAAATGATGCCTCATTTCACATAAACTTGGGAAATGTATTTACCTGACATACTCCACAGTTCTTCCAAGAATACCATGTTAGTACAACGGTACTATGTCCTCAAAGCTCCACTCTTTGTCTAGGTTGAACGATCTAGATGTTATAATTAAAATTGTATAATGCAAAGTTTTATTTAACACAGACTTATATGGAAGCCGTTTCCGCCACTGAAAAAAAAAAAAAAATAGAATTGAAACTTTTTATCTCACAGGCCTTTTTCCCTCACACTTGCGAGTTTATTTTTCGCACTTCTGACTTTTTCCACCTCAGAAATGCATGAAATAAACTTGCAATTCTGACTAATTTTTCTTAGTATTTAGAGTTCTAAAGTCAGAATTGCAAAAATGTAGACTCGCAATTGCTAGAAACAAAGTTGCAATTCAGAGAAATAATGTCAGAATAGCAAAAATTTAAACTTGCATTTGCGAGAAATAAAGTCAGAATTGAGAGATATAAACTCGTAGTTCTGAGATTAAGTTTTAATCTTGCAATTCAGAATTAGTTTTCTTCCAATTGTGTGAGAGACTATTTTCTTACAATTGTGATTTCTGACTTAATAACAAGCATTTGTATTCTCAGAATTGCGACTTTATTTCTCGAAATTGCGAGTTTACATTTTTGCTATTCTGACATTATTTTTCAAAATAGTGACTTTATTTCTCAAAATTGCAAGTTAACATCTTGCAATTTCGACTTTATTTCTCACAATTTTGAGTTTACATCACGCAGTTCTGAGAGTTCTAATTGGAAAAATTAGTGAGAAAAAAAGTCCGAATTGTGAGATAAAAAGTCACAATTACCTTATTTCTTTTTTATTCAGTGGAAGGACCACTGATACATTCCCTGAATCATGGTGTAAAAGCGAGGTCTTAATTGGAACAGCATCTTGAGCACTGGCGTACTGCGATGACACTGCAGTGCTACACACTCTCTTTGTACCTGCAGCTTCTCCTTATGCTCTTAGTCTTGACAGTATGCTTGCGTCTGAGAGTGCATAAGTCTCTCAGAGTGACATTGCCTCTATTTAGTGCCACTCACTGGATCCAGAGAAAATGAGTGATGAGATGGGAGGAAAATATTAGTCTGTCTTTTATTTCAGCCTCATAAAATATTGCTTGGTCAAAGAGAATATTTGCACTGGGCCGAGAGAAATAAGAACTGTTATTCTGGGATAAATACAGCCCTGCTCTCTTGTGTCCTCAGAACATCCCGCACCTGAGCCAAACCTGCAGCCCGCTAAATGCTCTCTGAGAGAGAAAAAGAGAGGGATGAGGGAGATAAAGTACCATGTACTTTAATTACTTTAAGGTGCCATAGTATAACTTTGTTTTATTTTCAATATATATCACTGGAATAGCATGTGCCATAGTTGCACCATGAGGAATAATATGGTGCAGCAATGGCACATGCCAAAGGGTCTTGGCATTATAGGGTTCTGGTTATGACATTTTGTAGATAATGTATGCAATGGCAGTAGATCTGTACCATGTAAATACTATGGTACATGATTAAGGCAATCACCCAATACTATGATATTATATCTGAAACCTTCACTGTACCACCACATTACTTCATTTAGAGGCTACAAACTATAAAAACAGACAGAGATTGTCGGGAACAGAGAAAACCAGACAAAATGAGGAAATCAAAGGGGGGTGATGATGACTGAACCACCCATAATTCAGTTACACTGCACTCCCCATAAATCACATCCACAGTGTATTGTGACACCCCGGATTGAGCCCGCTGTGTGACGGATATCAGATCCTGCTTTAATGTGTCCTGTGCTGGCAGCAAAGACAATGACGTGAGCGTCTGTTTATCTGTCTGTACATTTGTGAGGGCATGAGCTCTCACCTGCTATTTCCATCAGCTCTCTCACAGAGCCTCTCTTCCTATGTCACAAGTTAGAACAGCACCGCACATTTCACCAGAGGTTTCTTAGGTTAAGTCCCTTGTCTGATGCTTTCCCATTCCTAATTAGTATTGTTTATTATTCACTTTGAAACAGGTGAATAGAGATTTCACTGAACTATTTGTCTCTCTCTTCACTTACAGACTAATGAATTAGCTACTATGGCATTTTACAATATTTCCCACACTTTTCTCAAACAGAGTTGGTCAACTGCCAATGGACGTGTTCCCTGGCCATGTCCCCCTGCAGGGGTCTATCGATGGATGGCTCCGCTCCTTGGCCATGGATTAGTGAAGACTCGATAGAAGTTTTCAGCCATGTCTACCAGCGAGATGACATGACCAATGTGACAGCTAAAATCTTGTCCAAAGTTGGGTGCCAGCTTCACATCCGGCCGCACCACCCCACGCATCAAAGACCATTTCTACCGCTCCTATATCGGACGCATAGAGAACCCGCTCTTCTCTGTACATGACAACCTCAGTCCAGTGGTAACGGTGGAGCAGAACTTCGACAGTCTGCTTATTCCTCCAGACCGTCCCAGTCGGGAAAAAAGGAGACAATTACTACCTGATCCACACACACACATGCTGCAGGCCCACACCTCCGCCCATCAGAAGGAGCTGGTGCGCTCAGGTCTGGACCACTTCCTGCTGGCTGGAGATGGGTTCAGACGAGATGAGATTAACTCCAACCACTATCCTGTCTTCCATCAGATGGAGGGAGTGCAGCTTTTCTCAAACGATGAGGTGAAAATGGTGTCCTTAATGAGGAAAAGGCCAAAAAAAAAAAAAGGTGTAGATGTTTGAATGGAGTACGTTTAGGTGTCAAAATGCTAATCTATTAAATTGTATAATTTAATAAACAATAAATAAATGAATAATAAAATATTAATAGGTTAATATTGGTAATTCTCAGATAATATGATCTTGTGAATTTTATGTATTGATATGTTCAAATTCCCTCTTTTTTTAATTTGAAATTTCAACGAATTCCTTTCAAAATAAAACATTCAAACCTTTTATTTTTTCATTTTTTTTTTCTGTTTTTTATTTTTATTTTTTTATTATTTAAAATCCCATGCTACGTGTACTGTGTTAACCTAACTGAGACTTGTAATAGCACTTATATATCATTGCTCTTTTTGTTGTTCTTGATTGCTTCCTCTGTCTTCATCTGTAAGCTGCTTTGGATAAAAGCGTCTGCTAAATGAATCAATGTTAAGTGTACATTTAAAATAAGTTAACTGCATTTATATATATTTTTTTATTCTAGTTGTGTTGTTGATTTGAAGATATTTTTTTCTTAAACTGAGATAGAAGAAAGTATTTAAGTATGAAAACTTCACCTTTCAAGCAGTCCTCTATAGTTCATACTGTACCTGCCAAAACCAGCTGGTCATTTAAAGCATCCAGTCTGTAATGAAGTACAATTGTCAAAGAAGTCATGCTGAAATCTTAACGTAATCTTTCTGAATGCAATTAAATATACACAGGGAAGGTAAGAAACCAATGATGTTCGCACTTCCTCTGTCTAGCTTTCCTCCATCTGTTTGTTTCTGTCTTGCAGATTTGGAGACACACATCCCTCCTTTGAGATTGAGGTGCGCTTCCAGGGTGATTGGTTGGAGGTGCTGGGCTGTGTGGTGATGGAGCAGGAACTGGTCTGCTCAGGTACGCCCATGCAAATAAACTCATATTGTGGTGAGTGGGGCGGGGCCGAGGGACGTGGGAACAAGGAGTGAGGCCAACGATTGGGAAATCAGCGACACCTGCGCCCCACCGCCGGTCTCGAGTCCCACGTAGGAGATGGAAGGATATATAACTGGAGCGACGCTAGTGAAGGACGAGAGAGGACCAGGCCTGGGCCTTATTTTATGTTTGGTTTTTATTTGAGCGCACCAGTCGTCCGTGAGGGGCTGGTGCGCTGTTTTGTTTATTTTTAATTATTAGAATGTTATTTGATTGTCCGCCGGTTCCCGCCTCCTTCTTCCCGATGATTAGGAAGTTTATCATTACACACACATAATGCTGTCTACTGTCTACTTAAGCAAAGAGCTGTTGACGCATAAATATCAAATGGAAAGTTGGGCAGAATGAAATTTTATGCAGATACACACAGAAATGATAGAGCAACCACCAATGGGAGTGCAGACAGGGCAGCTGTCATGATCTATACACAGTTTAAGACAGCAATCACGTAGAAACGACAATTAGCAAATAACAGACCATCGAGATGTCGACCTCCAGAGATTTAATTGCTGTCAGTGTAAACGTGCCATTAGGCAACACGCAGAGACATGGAACCTGGAATTACTGATCCTAAACATGAGCACAAGGGATGACGTCGTGACTGGACATACTGCACAACCGTAGAAACTTAGCCGTCACAATAAGTATATTTGCACTACTGTCTGTAGCCAAAACTGTTTTCAGTTATCTAAACATAAAAATGCTTTGGCAAATCATAATTGTGGCATAAAATGCTGAAACTAAACTACGAAAACGCAGTCATAATCATGAAATCAAAAGTCCAACTTTTGAGATAAAAAGGTAAAACTGACATACAAAGTCATGCCAAAATTATAATCATATTATGAATTAGTATCTTACCTTTTTATTTAATAATTTTGACTTTATCTCATAATTTAATAACTTATTATTTTATTTATTATTTTTTTATTTTTTTATTAAATCAATGCCGAAAAGTCATAATTACAAAATACAGGGTGATTTATGTTTTTTTTTTTTTTTTTTCGTCTCATCTCATAATTTCAAACTTTCTTAACATCTCTTAATTTTTTACTTTCCATTACATTTCCATTTTACAAAATTTTGAGATGATTGACATAATTTTTACATTTTGTAAATTGTCTTGTCATTTTGACTTAGTAATGTTTTATGTATTATATAATTTTGACTTTCTTTATGAAAATACATGTCAAATAGTTATGAATTACCAAAGCATTTTCCTTATGCAGCAGTAATGGGCTTCTGTACTTGTTAAAAAAGTACAGACCTGTGTCCCAAACAAATCATTAAAAAGGAATAACTTGTCTTTTGAATTTAGAGGCTGAACTATTTCTGTCACCAAATTATTTGATTGATTTGGGTGACTGATGTAGTCTTATGGTCTCCATTAAGTAAATTAGTAAAAAGATAAAGCAATGAAATTACATCAAGAACCTGTTATTGAACACTGCATGTCAAAGGAAGCACACAATCAATGGTGTTGCTCACCGTTGATTGCATCTGAGTCTGATTTTAGCTTGTTGCTGAACAACCAGTCATCAATATAATGTACTTATATACACTGTAGCATTTCCATCGACTCCAATCACCATCAGATGAGCTTGTCACAAGGCATTCTGGGCTTTCCATATCAGCAAAAGATGCATGAGATGCTACCATTGAGGTTTTTTGTTGTTTTCTAAATGAAATCCAAAATTTCAAAAGCAAATCCAAACAGCATACATTTCGCTGCTTGCTGTTAGGAACAGCCTTTACATAGTGATTGTGAGATGACTAAAATTGAAGATGCTTCGAATGTTTTCCAGCCGCCCTGTGCCTGGAGAGCAGTCTCTGGAGAGAATGGCGTTCTGCCTCTGCCAGTAGATGGCGGTATTGTGCAGTGCTGTGTGATGCAACCATCCTCATAAAGTGGATGGGATAGTCCCTCATGAGGAAGATCCAAGTGCTCCAGTAAAGGGGGAGGGGAAGGACATGCATGACTGCAGAGACATGGCTTTCCTCCCTGGGGATGGACCTGTATGACCGGTCCTCCCTCTCAACCAGCCCTGTCGTCTCACTCCTCACTACCACTTAATACTTCAATCTCATCTGCTCTCTTCATCGATCCTGTCTGTGTTAAACAGCACATCGTCCCCCGCTCTCTGCACCACAGACATGTGCAACATGCAACGGCCAATTAACAACTGTGCCACTCAACAGCCAGTGATCACTTTTTTCTCACTGCAGTTTCACACTCTACATTTGACTTAATGTTTTGCCTGATATTTACAATTAAGGTCCGTCTTTATTCTGACAAGAAGTTTATGCATCTGCTATGCAAATCTGGCTTTTTTTTTTTTTTTTTTTTTTTACAGTACATTTTTATTTTATTTACAATAAAGACATTTATGATTTAACAAAATATTAATTTCAAATAAATGCTTCAGATTCTTTTGAACTTTATATTCATCAAACAAACCAAAAAAAAAAAAAAAAAAACACACAAATAAAGAAAAAAATCATGGTTTCCACAAGAATATTAATCAGTGCAACAGTTTTCAAAACTGATGATAATAAAAAAAGTTTCTTGAGAAGCCAATCAGTATAATAGAATGATTTCTGAAGATCATGTGACACTGAAGTACTGTGACTGCAATAATGATGCTGAAAATACAGCTGCGCATCACAGGAATACATTACACTTTACAATATAATATAATATAATATATAAATATATATATATATATATATATATATATAAATATATATATATATATATATATATATATATATATACACACACACCCCCGGTTACTGTTGTTTGCTCATACGCAGATATAAATCAATATTCCATGACAGTGGATATTCAGAATAAGGTGTTTACATGATCCAAAATTCAGATTTATGGAGGCATGTTTTGGATCTTTTATTCATATTTATTGTAATATGAATGTTGCTAAAAGGGATATTTGTGATTGGATTATGCATGCATAATCAGAATAAGGCCAAATTACAGTTTAGTGTTCTGATTTATGTAAATGAAGTCGGTGTATTCAGTAGGTGATCCCTCCCCAACAAAGAATGTTTTTCTGCATTTTATCTTTAGTTCCTCTTGTGTGTTCTGCCATTTTGAATCCATCAATAATTGAAAGCTGAAGGCAAGTACTTAAGAGCACCTCTCTCTCTCTCTCTCTCTCTCTCTCACTTTATTGTTCATTCTCCATTCTACCCTTACCATCATCTCTCTCTCTTTGAAACCACTCGTGGTCAAGCGCATCTCTTCCGTTGTGCTAGAAGGCTACAGCTCCCCAGCATTGTTTTGGTAGAAAAATAGTGTTTCTTGTAAAGAGCTTTCTATTTCTGGTCCTCACATCTTCGTACACAGGTTTTATTAGATTCATATGATTCATAGAGGTCAGTCAGTGCAATTATAGACCAAATATAGTGTTTTACAGAGAGTTGTATACCACTTTTCATTAAAATTAGAGTCTAGTATGATTACACCAGTAATCCTGCTTTGATTGGACTTTAGTAGAAAGTTTGTGTCTTTTGCAGTGCTGTGCCTGACAGGAGTACAGATTACTGACTGTGCGTCTCTGCTCCTTTTCTGTCTGGTTGTACTAAATCACTGCTTTATCCCTGTTTACACCCTCTCGAGTGGCAATGCGTATTCACAACTGGGTAAACAAAGCCCTCGTGTCTCCAGACAGCTGTCAGCAGGCCTTGCTCCCATCCTCGAGGCTTTGCTGCTCAGATGAATGTGCTCATGGGTGTCATTCTGGCAGTGTTTAGGCAAAGCGTGCCTTCCTGTCTGGGTTACGGGGCTTGTTTAATCAAAGTTTTCACCGTAATGTAGAAGCTGCATTACCCACAAACATTTGACAAATCCACACAATTTGTGTCAAATAAAATGTCTTATTAACTAAATATCTGTCAGGACCTGCTGCTAGTGTCTAAGGACTAAGTACAGTAGCCACAGATGATGGATGGTAATGGTACTATAGATGAACCATAGTAGTTAGGTCGTTTTATGCTGGAGCTCAAATTTAAGACATGTAGTCAATTATTAATATCAGTTATTAATATCAATACAAATATATTCATATCAATACAAATAGATGTCTTTAAAGCTTTCGGGGTGTCAGTCTATCCACATTATTTACCATTTAGGTACTAATATGTACATTTTAGGTATGCTATAGGTATACATTTTTAGGTAAAAATGCTTCAGAGATGGAATGACTTGCAACATTTTAATGGAAGATTACAAACACAAACATATTTGGAATAAGATTGGAGTCTGATTGCATATGCACATCTAATTTACACTTGGCCATGTAAATATGTCCCTGCAATACTGATATTAATTTGATCCCTGTTCCCATGGTATATGTAAATGTTAGCGTCTGCGATGACGCTAATACTAACAGCGGAATTTTGTTCATTTTACCCCACGTTACAACTAAAATTTTGCTTACTTCATCCATGTCTTATTTGTGATTGTTCCCTCATGTGTGGTTTGGGGGAAAAGTTACCCGAAAAACAAATGTTACCCGAACAACCAGGCACATTTACATTTGATCTAGCTGCATCTTCAGAAAGTGATTTGAGTGATTTAGTTAATATCGAATGCACATTGGAAGACGTTTACATTTGGTCTTTTCATTATTGGATAGCTATCAGAACAGTAAAAATGCAGCATAATAACCAAGTGTAACTTTTCTCATTCCCCCCGGCGAAGTTATGAATTGACGTAAACAACAGTGACATTCAGCACTGTCAGTTTTGTTGAAAAAGAAAGAGAAACCAGTTTTTTCCCCCTTAACTGCTGGTGTCTCAGAGTTTTTCCACAACTGCTGACAAAGTGACCCTCCTCTGCATCAACTGTCGTCATACGTACGCAAACACAAACTCACTCTCACTCAGTTTCCTCTTTGACTTCTCTCAATGTCCCAGCCCTCTCCTTCCCTGCTTCCTCATCGGACTGCAGGGATTTTGTCAAATCCTCTATGCTGTTCTCCTTCACTCCCCCCTCCATTCTCATTTTCACTCTTCCAACTCTCTCTTTCTGTCTTTCTTCACTGCGGCAGAGCAGTGTGGCTCCGTTGCTATGGCAACTTCTCATTCAGTCTTCTCGCACCCCCCTTATTTCACACACCCATCCACACTCACACATTCCCTCTTTTCTTCAGAGCGGTAGGACAATAAAAATCTGCCAGCAAGACAGCATTAAATGTGTGGTGGCCACTGGGGGTATGGGGACAAATGAGACCAGGAGGAGGAAAAACAGGAACGGGACATCCTGGGAGGTTGAAGAGTTATTTATTCGCCTCTGAGTGTGACCGCCATATGCTAAGCGTGGCATAAGTGTGCCTGAGGTGGTGTGTTTGGTTTAGGGGCGGAGCTTCACTAATGAAAGGGGAGGAGGGGTAACAGTGCGGCACCGGTTTGTTGGTAGATCCACTTAGTTATTCATTAGAGCGTGACGTGTAATCCCCGGACACATCAATTCTGAAGCCGGCCCAGGACAGAGCCCTGTGGGACCTCGCCAGGACTGTCCGCAACATATGGGACCCAGTGTTAATGACTGCACGCGTCAGCGGCATGGTTGAGGTTTAGTCACGCCCCAGAGGGCGGGGGGCCTGGGGAATGTGATTAAAGCCGTGTTTGGTGACAATTAACGGCCCTTCAAGTCACACGCCCTGGGGCCTCTGGGACGGCAGGAGAGCGGGGGCCGGCTGGTAGGTGGGGAAAGTACCAGCTGAGCTCTCTTTCTGGTTCAGGTGGCGCTTTCAATCTTAGAGTTAATCCTTAATACGCCCGCCCTCCCGCACTGAATAAATCATGCGCCAGTTGTGACCGGCTTTGCTTTAAAGCTCTCTCTTTTATACGCACATGTTTCTTTGGCCTCATTACAGGGCTTCTGTCAGGATATTTCATTTTTGACAAGCTGGCAGATTTTTAATCAGTCAGCCTTCCTTCAGTCAGACAGACTCTGCTTCCTCTATTATATCCATCATCCTTTGTCTTTCTCAGTTGCAGTGTATTTTAGTGCTTTATTGGCCTGATAAACAATGTTCCTTTTGTATTACAAAATCAGTAGCAAGTTAAACAAAGTATAGAATGTACAACAGGGAAAAATAAATGAGTGAATCTCACAAAGAAATGTTCAGGTCATATTTCATCCCAAAAAAGAAGAAAATATTAAACGGAAAAGGAAATTTAGGAAGATTTTTTTTTTTTGCAGTGCAATTAAGCTTTTTTATTTTTATTTTTATTTTAGAAATCTCTTTTAAATCATTTTTATATATCAGAAACCATCCTGTCTGAGGATTGATTTGTCTGTCTTTCTGTCTGTCTATTTGCACTGTAATAAAAAAGTGACATTTACGGTAAAATACAGACAGCTGTTGGTTGCCAGACCTTCACTATAAAAAAAACAAAAAAACATGTAACAACATTTTAGGTTTTGCAGACTTAAATTCACAACAACAACAACAACATTGAACCATAGTTATACTCTTATAACCATCCATTTCTGGGTTATTTGGCAACCCATCACTGGTATCCCATTTTCAGTGTTTTTTTTTTTTTTTTTTGACATAGTGCTTGATCTAATTTAAATAATAAAAATGCAGCAAGAGCAGCAGAAAGTGGGAATCTCTGGGAAGAACACTGCTATCAGTACAGTTCCAGTTCATTTAATGAAATAATCATGGCTTATCTTATATTCATGTTTGAAAAGTAACATCAAAAACAGCTTTACCTTGTCTTTCAGACATTTAGGTTTCAACCCGTCAAATGCATAGTGCGACCACAGCTGCAACAATGGTGCACTAGATCAATGGTCTTGTATTTGTTTGGTAGGACATAAAACTTCCATGGTGATGCTGACACTTTGTAGAAGGCTAGCATTCCAAGCAGATGTTATCTGCAATGCATATTTAAATAAAAAAGGAAAATGTGAGATTATAGACATTTTCCGAGTTATACAGTAATAATTTGATAGGAATAAAATATTAGAGCCAGACAGTAAGGGAGTACATTTACTTGGGTACAGTACTTAAGTACAATTTTCAGGGATCTGTACTTTACTCGAGTATCATTTTTAGGGAGTACTCATGACTTTACTCAAGTACATTTGAGAGAAAAATATCGCTCCGTTACATTTGTATCCATAACCATAATACCCATTACTAGAAAAATCTCGGAAACCCTCAATTTGTTGTTTCCCTCTCAAACGTGATTGGATTGTGTGCTGGCGCCACTGATTGGGACAGCCTATCAGCAATCACCTTCAGCTTTCTGCCAAAGACTTCATGACATTTGATTGAACTGAAGTACAGTACTATCACACACACACAACTGCACACGGCGCAGGTGCACTCAGGGCCTGTCCAAATCCACTTTTGCTATTTTAACGACAGAAAAATGGTCCATGCACAGGGGAGCATTTTTGGAATGGGTTGTCCCTGTTCTCTTAATAAGTAATGGGCGTAACGTTCATCTCCCATTCCCTTTAATAGCTAGATGTGCTCCCGTCATGGCGGATCGTTATTTACATGGCTGAATTTGTTGGCGGAAAAATTTAACGCTTCTCAATCAAAGAAACCAATCTGCTCGTGCACGAAGTTAAAGGGACATGCAGGAATCCACCAAAGCTTCCAGAGGTGAAGAAGGCGTGGGATGAAGTAGCAGTGCATGCTTTCAAATAGCTCCGCACGATGAGTCAGTTAATATATGTGTGTCTGTATCGGCACAATTGTTCAATTAATTAGCCAATTTCATTTATCATTAAAAATAGGTAGCCTACTTCTAATACACGCAATGACTATCCATCATTACATTTTTATATTTATGTAGCCTACACAATTATATTCTTTTAAACTGTAATCCTTTTGTTTTTAATATTTGGCATGTTTGTGTGATGCTCATCCCTGTGTGTAATAAGCAAAGTCAACACGCACTGTGGATCCTCCAAGAGGCACATTTTCTACTAACGCACTCTTTAAATAACACAAAAATATTGCGCCATTTACTTTAGACCAGGTTTGAGTTGGTCTGTGGCGCAGTCTATTTTCAGCTCCTTAAAATAGCAATGCACCAGTAATGCGCCTAAACACACCTCTTTTTTTAAGACCAGCACGTACATGGGCACACAAATTAGGGCAAATGCTTTTGCTAATTAAACGACGTGGTGCTGGACGGGAAAATGCGAACGGCGCCGGACTGAAACTAACAAACACACTTGCGCTGGGTGTATGATAGGGCCCATAGATTGTGTGTGTGAAAATGGTTTTCTTCAGCTGAAAGTATTTTCTCCTGCCTTTGCCTGTATGTCAGTGTGAGAGAAAGGGGCTTAATACTTCTATGCTGCATGTATAACACAGTAAAGTTCAGAGGTGTGTCAGAACATTGCTATATTCCCTTCTTGGCTAGTTTACTGTAGGTTTATTGATTTGATTGATGAAAAAAAAACTCACATGTAAACACAATTGTTAGCTGAATTTTCATTTATGATATTACACATTAATGTAAGCTGAGCATTTGATTTGATGTTCTTGGGTATGCTGTGTGTTTAACACAGGTTCAAATGTGGATGCAAAAAATCCATTAAAACTCTAGCTGAGATTTGTCAGAGCGTTGCCATTGTGCCATTGCCTTGTAGGCAAGTGAGAAATGTTAAATAAAGCAACATGGTAAAAAGATGAAAATGACTTGATTTTACTTTCAATTCCTTTTACATTCTCCAAGGTATTAACATTAATTTTTTTCATAACTATGTAGGACGTTTCTGTAAATAAATGTAAGCACTGTGGCAGTAGTAATACACTATTTAGAAAATTTACACTTGATACTCAAGTATTTTTAAAAATAAGTACTTCAGTACTTTTACTTAAGTAGACATCAGACTGTAGTACTTTTACTTGTACTTGAGTAAAATTTAGCAAGGGGTATCTGTACTTTTACTCAAGTAATGAAGCTGTGTACTCTCTCTTCCTCTATACAATATAATAGATACCTTGATTTTCAAGGTTTCAGTTTCAAAGTTTCTCGTCAGTCAGGTTTTCTTTCAGGACAGAGTACAAAATGACAGCTGAAAAATGTATCCAGTTTTAATTGGTTTTGTAATGTTTCGGTGTGTTTTTGCTCCCTGTGACCCGGTTTCTGTTAATTTTATTCCAGGTGTGTCTCGTTCTTCCCTAATTATCCTGTGTTTAAAAGACCTATTCCACTAAGTTCATGTTTGCTGGATCTACTTGTTGCTATGTGTGTTTCCTGCTATTACCTCTGTTGGATGTATCCTGTTTCTGGACTCCATTAAAGTGGAAGTTTGTTTTGTATATTCCACGTCTCTTCATTCCTCTATACACAGAGTGTTACAGAAGACCCCACCTACACAGTTACCTCCGTTTGGACCCTCTGTTTTGTTTCCGTCGTCCGGACCGAATTTAGCCGCCTTTGTGGAGTAGACACTGGTGAGAAATGGATCTCTGTTCCCCACCGGTGCCAAGGAGTTTATCGCCAGTGCCACTTCTGACCCAGAGCGCAGCCCACCATCTCCCCATAGTACGGAGCATCAACCTGAGCCCACCAATGATGGAGAGACGATTCCCAGTGTAATCTGCCAGACCAGCTACAGGGTCCACCACGAGGGAGCAAGCTGTGGATGGTATGAGCGACAGAGTGGAGCTCCGCCCCTGCACCGTGGCTGAGGGTGAGCTGATTATACAGCTGGGACTGCTGGACCTTGAGGGGGATCTAATAGACTGGGAGTCTGATCTGGAGATTGAACTGCCCCCTCTCCTCTCTCCATCATCCCCACTGGTCCCATCCGGCTCTCCTTCATCCTTGGCTCCCTTGTCCAGCCCTGAGGGGGCTTCTGATCCTCTAGTGCCCGCTCCTCCAAAGTGCCCTCCAGTGCCCACTCCCAACCACTTCTCCACTGCTGTCATCTGACTGCCACTCTGCTTGCCCTCAGCCCAACATCATTATGGTGCAAGCCCCGCAGGACTGCCATCCTTCAGCGTCGCTGTGGTCAGAGGATCCCTTACCTCCACCTCCAGCCTCTGAGGCCCAGACTCCACCTTGGCCCGTAATCCCAGTGGCTCCACCTTGGCTCCTAGCTCCCTCGCATTTATACTCACCCTTCGATATATCAGCTCCACCAGGCTCCGTCGTCCCTCCTGCTATGCTTTGGTCGGGCGTCAATCCGCCATCGCCTCTGGACTCCTCTCCTCTGGTTGAGCCTCATCGTTCCATCCCTCTGGCTCCATTGGGCTCCTTCTTCCTGCCAGCTCCACTTTGGTCCTCAGTTGCTCTGGCTCTGCCTCTGGTCTCCGGATTTCTGCCTCGGTCGCCAGAGACTTCGGCTCCACCCTGTCCCCCGGATCCTCGGCATCCCCCTGGCTTCCCACCCAGTTCCCCCACTCTGTTGTTCTACAGTGCGAGGATGCACCTCCCGGGAGGGTTGAGTAATGTTACACCCCTGGACTGTTTCTGTGTGTGTTTTTGCTCCCTGTGACCCAGTTTCCGTCTCCCATTGATTTTATTTATTTGATTCCAGGTGTGTCTCGTTCTTCCCTAATTATCCTTTGTTTAAAAGTCTTAGTCCATTCAATTCATGTTTGTCGTGTCTACTTGTTGCTATATGTGTTTCCTGCTATTACACTGTTTTTGGACTCCATTAAAGGTTGTTTTTGTGTATTCCACATCTCCTCATTACTCTCTACACAGAATGTGACAGGTACAGATTTTCCAACATTGGGTAACACTGACCCAGGTCTGGGTAGGTACGTGAGGGGGATCATCATTTGTATTGACAGTAGAATCACCCAGCAGAAAAAAATATCCAGCAACTGGGTAAAATATACGAAAAATAACCTAATTTAATGATCCAACAAGCTGAACACAGCATTTTTTTAGTCTATCTGTCTGTCTGTCTATCTATAACCTGTATTTCTCTATTTCCGTCAGTTTATATGTCTTTTTTATCATTCTATGATTCTGTCTATCTTACATTCGTACATAACCCCATTGCTTTCTGTTCCTCCAGAAAGCCAAACACACATACTCAGTCACAGTTGCCTCCTTCATGTCTGGTCTCTTGGGTTTGCACTGTTAGTGCAAACATTTGCTTGTGCACTGTTCCATTTCAGCCATCACACCCGAGAGAGGGGGACAAATAGCCCTGGATGCTTTAGCAGATAGAGTCATCGAAAGGACAGAAAGGGAAACAAGGAACAAAGGAAAAATGAGTGAATGAGATCTTATCTATGTTTCCCCTAGTTGTGTTCTGTATGTCTCTGGCCTATTTACTGAAATTAAGGGTTTGCCATAGCGCCTAAGGCTTGCATTGAGTAATGAGGACTAAATTACATCCCATTTAGACAAGCTCCCACCGCTACTAGTGATATGTAGCATGTTCAGTTTCAGCCGGGATAATCAAGTTCATCTTACTCAGGCCGGTTGTGTGGATATGTGTTATGTAATATGCATGTGGCTGTTTTGTATGCAACAGCTTATGGTCATAGGAAGCAAATCATTCAGCTAAAATATTTGGGTTTTACATATATCAAATAACACACTCTTATCATTGTACTTTGGAAGTGCCTTATTTTTGGACAAGTCAATTTTTTTATTTTATTTTTTTATCTTTAAATCAGCAGATATATGTGTCTCTGCAATTTTCTGCATTTCATAGTTTTTGGCAACCTATGCTCATTAGAAAAATGTAAATTTACCAGAATTTTTGCAAAAACCTATACATAAAATTCACTGCAGTTTCAAGCTGAAATGAACACTAGACTTGAAGCAAACTAAAATGGTATGGTTGCTTCAGCATTTTTATCTCATGTTTGCTTTTGTTTACAATGAGTTAAGTTTAGAGCAGTCGGAACATTATGTCAAGTATTTTTTTGCATCACTCACTGGACATTTCACTTTTTAATTGTATCCAAAACGTGCAAGAAACGTCATAATATCATTTTGCAGAAAAGTCAACCTGGATTGGTTTTTGGAAATGTACATACAGTAGAAATACAACAGCAGTGTTTTGAGAACCATTGTACATGAAAATGGGGTTAGCTTTGTGTACTATGGTATTACCATCTGATTTCCTGCTAAAAAAACAACCCCTAAGGGAATAAATGCTGCTTTAAACTGGTTTAGCTGGTCTACAAACCTAGACAAACAGTTTTTAGCCTACCATGATGTATCAGAGATAGTGGCAGCTTTTATTCCATGTTATGACGTCCACTGAGTAAAACAAATAAGGAAAAAGGAAAGCATTAATCAGTTGTTGACTGAATGGAGAAAGACCTGTATGGAAGTAAAATGATGCCATATGTCTTTGAAACAAAAAATAAAAAGCATGTTGAATATCACTAACTGAAAAAAATTGAATTTCAGAATTAAAAATGTAATTTATGTTCCCCTTCCCCTTCTAGAATTCACGTCCAAAATGTTGTCCATTTATTTCACTTTCCAAATTTGCTTCCTCAAGGAATAGCAGTAGAGCACTGATGCATGATCTCCAGCTGCTGTCAGTCACTCACCAGCAGGTGGCGCAAGCGGCTGTTGATGAAGAAAATAGGTGGCTTAAGTCATTTATTTAAAAAAAAACTGAGTTGCAGAAATGGAGCACGCACTAAGTAGTTTTGATTATCGGGGCAATAATGTGGAAAGCTGACTGTGTGTATGTTTAAATCAACATCTTAACCTGTTTCCCGTTGCCTACATGTATGCAGCTTTCTCTACCATAAAGGAGATTGCAATGCAGTTTAACCCAATGCTGAAGTACAGAACTAACATTACATCTAAGGAAGGCATATATTGGGACAGCAAAGACACAATCAGCTTTTCCACATTCCCCGATAATTAAAAAACTACTTAGTGCTTGCTCCATTTCTGCAGATCAGTTTTTGTAAATAAATGACTTAATCCACCTGTTGCTTTGGTCTCAATCAACAGCTGCTTGCACCACCTGCTGGTGAGTGACTGACAGCAGCTGGAAATCATGCATCAGTGCTCTACTGCTATTCCTGCAGCTCCCAGATGTTAAATGGGGAATTATCTGCCGAATTTTAACCACTGAAATATTTTTAATGTAAATATTCACAGATTAAATGAACAACTATGTTAAATTTCAAGACCTAAAAAATGCAAGCCGTGGAAATACAAGGCATTAAAATGCAAGCACTGTTAATGCGATGCATTATTTTTTTTTTCAGTTAGAGCTATTCAACATGTTTTTTTTTTTTTCAAAGACATAAGTCATAATTTTACATCCATAATTACTGGGGATCCCCTCAAGTCACACTCCAGGATTTCCGAATGAGGAGTAATGCGCCTCAGTGAACATAAATAAATAAATAGATAGATAAAACATGGATGATTTGTTCATATTTTTTTAGGTGATTGACAATAGATAAGGTAAATTTATATTTCATATTGAATTCAGAAATGTGCTGTGATAAGTGTCTCATTAATTAATTTAATTTTTTCATTTTTTTTTCGAACTTATATTTTGAACTCCATTGCCTTTCATAATATGGACGAGAAGTTGAAACGTTTATCGAAAATCTTCTTTTGTGTTCTGCTGAAGAAAGATGAGTAAGGATGAGTAAACTATTTATCAGAATAATAATTATTTTTTAGGGTGAACTATCCCTTTAAGCAGTTTTATGTATTCGAGACATATCAACCTTGTAATTTGAAGAGTCAAAGTAGCAATCTGCATGAATCTACATTGCATAATTTCTAGCATCTTGTTAGTGTCAAACCGTGTATTGCTTCCCTGCACGGTTGCTATGCATGTCTTCACATCTGAACTCTGTGCACTAAGTTTGAGTGGGTGTGTGTGGGAGCTGCACATGTTAGCACAGTGAATACACAGCTACGGCTCAGTCTGACTCAGCAGTCATTGGGGCCAATACTGCTTGAATGACAAACAGGTGTGCTAACAACTGGCACACGTCCCACCTGAGGCTGTCTTCAACCTCAGGACTGATCAGCAGCACTCTTGGGGAAGAGAGGGCCTTTCAGAAAGAAAGCTATTGTCACTGATGCTTACAAGGAACATGGATTTTCTATTCTTTATTTTACAGTACGTGTACTAACATGTACTTATAGTGTACTTACAGTGTATTTATCTAAGAAAGTTCTGGTAAAACAAGGTAACTACATGGGGTAGGGTTAGGTTTAGGGGTAGGTTCAGGGTTAGTACCTAGTTATTACATAGTTATTGTAATTACTATAATAAGTACATAGTATCTACATGAGGAACAGAACTGGAAAATAAAGTGCTACCAAATATTGTGTAATGTATTAAGAATAATATGCCTTAGAGGAGACCTAGTATGCTTAGTTTTACAAGATAATATAAGTCTCAGGTGTCCACAGAATTTGTCTTAAGTTTCAGCTCAAAATACCCAAAAGATTATTTATTATATAATTAAGAAAATTCCTATTTTGAGTGGAAGCAGACACCCTGTTCAGTATTCTACTGTAGCTTCCAGCTTTCTTGTGTGAAGTTTAATCTGGGATTTAGTTATTATTATTATTTATTTTTTTTTAATAGAAATAAAGCTTTGCTGTTTACAGCTTCATTAATTGTGTATTTTCAATGCATTGTGTCTTTGGTTTTAAAAACATGTAGTCACTTAGAAAATGCTTTTATCCGGAGCATCATGGTTACATTAGTTACTGGAACAAGCTCTCTGAAGCAACCCTGGGTTAAGTGCCTTGCTGTTGCTTTGTGTGGATCAAGCCAGCAACCTTCTGATTAGAGAAACCACTAGGTTACGGCTGCCATGACACCTCAGGATGTAAGGCAGCCACTGCTGCATGCCTGTGGTTAGAGAAACAGCTCATTGCTAATGTAGATGCCCTGTCTTTATGAATATCCATGTGATAATTAGTCGCAACATGTAATTGCATCATTTTGTGTTTCATGTCACTGGGGCATTGCAGAAACCACAAGGTTTTTTATTTTTTCTGAGTGATGCCAAGCGGAAAGGTTTTTGGAAAAGCATCTGAGATCTTAAGTGTGTATGTTCACGTGAGCTTTTAACTCTATGAACTAGAGTACATTCTGAATGCTTTTCCATTTTTGATTAGGACACTCTTTGAGGTTTTGTATTTTCAATGCAACATCAGGATGAACATAACATGCTTCGAACATCTCTGCTAAATCTTGTAGAATTGTGAATAGTGTGAACAGAGACAGTATCCACAGCATCTACTGTGCCAAATGTCCCATTTAAATCCATTTTGTGTTCCCATTTGCTTCTGGACCCACTGCTTGCTGCTTGCAGTGACATTATTGTATTGGTTGATGGAGAATTTGTAAGCTCACTCTTTGGGAACAATGAATAATGTATGAATTAGATAGATATATATGACTATGTAGGCATTTGTTGATTCTGTAAACAATGTGCTCAGTGTCTGATTGTCTACTTGATATCACTGTTTCACTCTCGCCCTGCTATATAATTATAACACCCATCGATCCAGTTATTTGGCTTTGCTGCATATTTATGAGCCGGGATTGTTTGAACTAACGGAAGACTGAACAAATCAATCATTTCCATCTCACTGCAATTTCTTCGATTACTAGAGCAATATGCAAGGTTTGTATCATAGCAACAGTCCAAGTACAACCTTATGCTGGGATTTTTAGCCGTTTCCTCTATTGAACCACTCTTAATGAGAGCTGTTTAGATGAATTTGTTGCATCCTCTTTTTTAATGCTTCAGGGATGAGTGCAGACTCATTTGCTTGCTTAGTTAGGTGGGCTGACATGTTAATTCCCTTCACATCAGAACATCTCCATCTAATATTCATGCGACCAGGTGGTGACTTTGCATATTTAGTGTTTACGACATGCAATTTGAATTTATGGACAGACAGAAGTCCTTAACTTTATTATCAAAGACAATACCTACATACATTTCATCTTTTATGAAGAAATTGAATGTTAAGTCATATTGGTCACCCCCTTATTGATTTTATCTGCAGATTTATGTCCAGTGGTCATTATTGTGGCCAGATTCTTCTCGACATACAATGCAATATCAGTGGGTAATTAGGAATTCATTGTAGTTGTTGGAAATACATGCTAATGGAATGCTAAGATGCCCAACCAAGTGGAGTGAGAGTATACAGTTTGTATTCCTCAAGCCTGGAGATTTAATTAATGTACATAATGATTAAATGTGATCAGCAGTCTTGTAATTGTGGTCTTTTATCACCCTTGTGCCCCTTCCAACTTTTCAGACATAAAACAATGCTATTTAGAATAAAGGCCTAAATGAAATTAGAATAATCTCTTGATGTGCTGGAGATTTCCCTTAGCATGTATTATATGTGGATTGAGACCATACATTGTGTTCAGTGTATGGACCAGCTTTTAACAAGTAAAGCAAGGTAAATTAATCACAATTTGATGTGCTCAAATTCAGAACAGTCACTCATTTAAGTGAATTGTCATTTTCACATTTAGATTCAAAACATGATATTGGATATGGTTGTGTTTCTGAAAGAGATGATCCATTGTATGCAGCTTGTCACATGGCGTTTGCAGGAAATTTTCACCCAGTTGAGCAGAAAATGTCCTAGACTGTGACCTGGTTCACTGCTCAGTTTTGAGTTTGGAAACTCTTCAGTTGTATTTTTCTTTTCCTCTGGTATATGTATGTATGCCATACCGATTTCGTGAAATTCATTTAATTTGAAACAATATTTCTGGGAATATTTGGAGAAATGTAGCATTGCATCACTTGCTCTGCAATGGATCCTCTGCAGTGAACATGAGTCCAACCAGCTGATAACAACATCACAATAATCCACAAGTAATCCACATCACTCCAGTCCATCAATGAATGTCTTGTGAAGTGAAAAGCTGTGTGTTTGTAAGAAACACATCCATCATTAAGTCTACTATCCATAAAATAGCTTTCTCCAGTAAAAATGTAATCTGGTCTAAATCAGTAGAAAAATCTGAAAAAGATCAAACGCCATTTACAAGTCAAATCAGCTCTAAACAAATATGTGGGGGTGTTCTGCTGTGAGAGAAAGTGTTATTATGGACTCCTACTTTGGCCAAAGGCAATAGTTTTAAGTTAAAAGGCCTCATTGATGGATTTGTTTCTTACAAACACAGCTTTTGGCATCATAAAAAGTTAACTGAAGGACTGGAATTCTGTGTATTACTTGTGGACTGTTGTGATGTTTTTATCACCTGTTTGGACTCTCATTCTGACGGGACCCATTCATTGCAGAGCATCCATTGCTGAGCAAGTTATGCAATGCTACATTTCTCCAAATCTTTTCTGATGAAGAAACAAACCTATCTACATCTTGGATGAGCTGATGGAGAGTAAATGTTCAGAAATGTCAAATTTTCAGGTAAACTATTCCTTTAAGAACCACCTTTAACTTACCATTGTTGAAATTGCTTTTGAGTTTTGTAGCCTCTTTATGAAAAGTACCAGTTGCTGAAAAATAATCAATACAATACAATAAATGTGCTAAGTGATCAGCATCAATAACTCAACAAAGCTGTTGTCTAACATACTGGATACTCTATCCGTGCAAGTCCTCCTCATCTTACGCAATATATCGCAGCTTTAGCAGGAATTTTCACAGCTTAAAGTGAACCGTTGCTTAGGTCATGACCGAGACCGTGACCTAGTCTAAATTTGGCTGGTTCACTGCTCTTTTTCAGAGTTTGGAAGACAGAGACTAACTGTGGAGCTCCAAGACAGAAACGAGAATGAATATGTCACCGTGAGTGTTGGGCTTTCATGTCCCCAGGCATCTGCTGCAGTGGGACCAGAGAGCAATCATCCCTGCACAGCCAAGACACGCTAATTGAGATGTAATAAGCATGCAAAAATATCTGTTTATCGGTATGAGGTTTCGGTTGAGTCTCAGAGAGGTGCGACTGTTAATTTAGTGTATTAAAACCAAAGCCCTTCTATGACAGGTACCACACTTTATAATACCATGCCAGGTCATGTGAAGAATTAGCCACGTGTATCGACGCACTAATCATGTGCACAATGCCAAAAAAAAAACAACCTTTAATTTGGAGAGGATCAAATGCAAATGGCAACGGAGGAAGTTCTCCTGAAAGTGGAACTCAACATGGCTTAGTTTTTATCCAGCGTTTAGAGGAGGTTAAGCCACATTGTCAACCTCGCATGAATAATTAGCTGTACTTGTTGCGGTGGTTTATAAAAGGAACTTGGTTGTCATCGTCCTCTAAGTAGAGGACAAAATAAGCTTGGCACAACAAAAACGACTCTAGAGGACGGCAGAAAGAGATGGAGATAAATGAGGACGCTGTCATCCAAGATTTGAGCGCAGGGCAATGTTCGAGTTCAGAGAACTTCAGAGCAGATTAAACGCCGCTGGGCACCCAATGCTAATTGAGTCATTTGGTCATTTAACAGGTTAATTTATTGGATTATTCTAAGTTTAGTCCTAGTTGAAAAGACCAGGACAAGCAGAAAACAGCATTAAGCGAAGCGATACTAACACTGAATTACAGAACCATTGAATTAGTTATGTGCTGAAAGATTTTTAAAGATCTTAAAAACAAAACAAAAACAAAAAGTTTATTACTAAAGCACATTTAAAGAGTTGGTTGATCAGCTTTTTTCATAGTTTTTCCGCTGTTTCTGTTCTTGTCAAAATGGTCTAATGAGTTCCTGGTTCTCTGAAGCCCCTCCCTCAGAAATACACAATCTGTCTCTGATTGGTTACTGTGCCCAGTGTGTTTGTGATTCGCTAAGCACCTTGTGCACATTGTCTGGAAATGTCACGCCCCCTTACAATTACAAGTAGTTGTATGTTCCCAGGGGCGGGGTTAATGTAAACATTGTGGCTAGTTTGCTGGTCCCTACAATTCTTTCTTTTTTTTTTTTTTTTCGTAGTCCTTAAACAGCTATTTCTTTCAAGGACAATATATCCCTTTGCATTGAATTTTCAGCTTCATATACACTGTTTATGCTCTAACAGCAACATTATGCACTAACTAAAGTTATGGAAGTGAAATCATAATCAAACACCCCTTTGAAAACAACACGTTGTACTAAAGTGCTACAGTCAAGAAAAAAATAAAAATATATATAAAAAAAAAACGTAAATAGCAGATTGATATAGAATTAGCAAAGAACAAACTTATAAAGCATTATAAAACATGCAAATAAAAGCCCTATATATGCCCAAAACATATTGTCTTGCTATTAGACACATAAAACTGTTTTTAATCTAGATTTAAATGTGACCAGTGTGAAAGAAGACTTTCACACTGCAAGGTGTATATGGTTTACAACTGTTTCTACTTGTGTTTGTAACATTTGTGTTTATAACAATCCATAAGCCTGCTAAAATCCAGCCAGAATTCACAATCAAATTTCAGTCAGGTGTTTTCTATTCCCAAAACTATCCTAAAACTAACATTCTGCAACATCTAACCATTAAAATATTATTTTTTTTTTTTTGAAATATGTATTATTATTTAATCCCTATATTATTACTCTAATTAAATCAGTGTAATACTATTGAATTGCAAAGTATTTCATAATAAAAAATGAAAGATGAAAACACATAATCATTATCACGAGTGCATCAGATTATGATATAATTACAATGCAACTTTATAATTGCGCTAAGCAGTATCAGGTTCTCAGGCATTGATATCATTATTTAAAAACACATTTTCATATAATCACCAATGGCCGTGTGTGTACCTGCTGCTAATGCTTTGACGGTCACACTGAAGGCCTTCTTTTCATTCTAGTCGTAGGCGGTGATTTTTGTATTCTGTCTCACACATCACTGCTGCTTTCATTACACACGGGGCTGACCCTCAGACCGGGGAGATCCTGATGCTGCGTCCGTGGCCTCCAATCTCCTCTGGGCTTTTCCCATGACCGCATCTCCTCGGCAAATCTATGATACTCTAAGACACGGGAAAGGGACAACTTCCTATTATCATCTCTATTAATAAAACACTTGCTACAAAGTTATTTGTCCTCAATCATATGATTAGAGCATTCAATAATGCATGAAAGCGCCACCCCTTTTCTTCATCTCTGTTTTTCTGACCGGTGATTCTCCAGGTTGATTTGTCAGCTCTGTTATTGAGCACATATATAAAGATATAGTATACAGCACCCGACCTGTGTTAGTGGTGAAGATAAATCTGAATAAGCTAAAGATATGAAAAAGATATGCAGGATTTATTTGTATTTTTGGTCCCACTTTATATTAGGTGGCCTTTTAACTACTATGTACTTACATAAAAAAAAATAAGTACAATGTACTTATTGTGTTCATATTGTATTGTAAAACACTTGCTGCTATTGAGGTGGGATAGGGGTAAGGTTAGGGAGAGGGTTGGAGGTATGGGTAAGTTTAAGGGTGGGTTAAGGTGTAAAGTATGGGTCAACAGTGTAATTATAAACGTAATTACAGAAATTAAATACAGATGTAATTTCATTTAGTTTTTTTTTTTTAAATATAAGTACAATGTAAAAACATGTATGTACACAATAAGTACATTGTACTAAATAATTAATTAAAATATAAGTACATAGTAGTTAAGGCCAATTAATATAAAGTGGATCCGTATTTTTAATTTTTAAGAATAACACAATAAACATAATTTCTGAATTTATTTATTTACTTATTTAGTTTGTAACAAAATTTGAATCCGCTCTTGTTACACGTTAAATGTAGTTATACAACAGTAATGAAAGTAAATTATGCACAATTAAAAAAATAGCTAACTCTAAAACAAAACCTGACCCTTAACCTCCTGCAAGCAAATTTTGCCTTTTTTTTTTTTTTTTGCCGGTGTATTCCAGTAGTTGCATTGCAATGGTTGTTGGTGTTTTTGCCATAAAGTATAGCTATCATGGTACTATTTTGCCAGAATCCAAGTGATATTTTCCCAATTCCATCCATGTAAAATTTTAATTTCCAACAACTTTCAAACCCTTTCACTCTCGGGTAATATTTAACTGTCCATATATCGACACTAAGTAACAAAAGCACTTCATTATGAAGCCAGCCACAGTAGTTAATAACCTATAGTGTTAATATATGATAATGGTTCAGTAAGGAGCAGCGTGAGCAAATATTCCCCCTTCAAAATCCATTTTAATTTCACTATGCAAATGTAATTTTGTGTTCATAACAGAGTAAATGAGGCTCTCTGTCTCTGCTTGGACTGCATGTGTCTGTTTTCACCTAATGGTAATTTAAGTGACATACCTGATGATTAGGTTTTGTAATCTGTTTTTCTTTCTATCAGCGTGAAATTAATGGCTCTCAAAATCGGACTGCTTCACATGCCACGTTTTTACATCGCAATATCTTATACTTTTTGTGAAATGCTAAAACAATGGAGAGTATTAGCCAATTAGTTTACAGTTGCAACAACGAGAGGACAAGATTGGTGTATTTTTAGAGCGTTTTGGTTCAACATCTCCAAATTGAGACTCGTTCATTAGCAGGAGGGAGTCTTCATCTTTAAGTGCTCTCCTCCTCTGTTTGGTCTGTCTGACTCGGCAGCGGAAGATAAATAGTGTGGCTTGTTAGTCGGGTTAATGATTAAAAGCATTTGCACTGTGATTATTGAAGTGGAAAGAAGGATTAAAACAAACAGCTGTGTGAAAAAGTCAAAATACACCAGAGAGGATTAAAAAACACGGTCATCCGAGGGAGTCCGTCAGCTCAAATTAACTTTTCTTTTTCCAAACACAGATCGCAGGTAAAATGTCAAGTGTATATTTTATACCAGGAATGGAAATTAAAAAAAAAAAAAGGTAAAAATGGGTGACATTTTTTAGTCATCTAGCGAATGCTATTGAGTGCTATAGGAATGCAATTTTTTTTGGCCAACCACTTTGCCATGGGTTTAACGTAAAACCCCATGAAATAACTTTCTTTGCTTTGTTGACATTTTCATATTGAAGCGGGAAGTCTGGACACATCACTCATCAAAGGACACATCAAAGGGCTTGTTTATTTTATTTAAAAACCTTTCCATCATAGTCATGAATCTTAATTTCCCAATTGCTAATGCGAATCATGGTTTATTTGCTTTCTTTAAGAAGTAAATGAGCATATTAGGTGATTTCAAAGCTAACAGACATATACCATACCATACCAACTTTATTTGTTAAGCACTTGACAACAACCACAGTAGACCAAAGTGCTGTACAGAAAAATTTATATTCTATATATAATATATATAATATATAATATTCTAAAAGTGATTTTGATTTATCGTGGCTCTTTTACGCGACTTGAAGTCTGTGGAAATCTGTGTTATCCCAGTATGTTTGAAGTGGCATTTTCATTTGGAGTGAGCTATATTTAGCATTTCAGAGACGTGATCAAACTTGTTTTTCTCCAGTGAAAGACACAAAGTTTTCCACACTTTAGAATTTCACATCACTTTGACCATATTTACAGACCTTTCAAAGCACAGTATTGATTGCTTTTTTGTTCAACAAATATATGTTTTCAACATTAAAGAGCCACACAGATGGGAAATCAAAAATTATCTGTATTGCAGTGTATGATGTAGCTGTCCATCAGTGTAAACAATGTGCAAAGTAATTAAACCAAAAAGTACACGATTTATAAAGTTATTGGCTTCTAAAGTAAGGAGTCGACTCTGAATCGCTAAAACGAGTCGTTATAGATTTCTAATCTTTTGCCCATCTCTATGTATGTCACTAGGAGCACTTTGCATAATAACCACGCCCCCGCTCTGAACACGCTATTCAGATTCAAACTGAAGCGCGCGGCTTGAATTCACACACACAGAAGAAAAAGCAGCGAGACTGTTCAAGTTTTTTATTTTACTGTTTGATTTGCGATGAGAGGAATAAGACATAATTCACCCCAAACAGATGCTAACGCATAGTTTACCGTAGAGGTGTGTGCGGAACAACCAATCAAACCTGACTATGTTTGTTGACCAATCAGAACACAGTATGCTACCGAAAGGTGGGGTTTAAGGAAACTGAATCTTTTGAACAGCTTCGCGTGAACCGTTTGGGGATCTCTGAGAATTGAAGTAATTTTAAAATGATATTTTGACAAAATGACAATGTTTTTTAACCTTGGATGGATTTAAACCTAATGTACAATACTTATAAACAGTGATAGGAAGCTTAGAATTTTCATCTTACTGGCTCTTTAAGTATTTTTTGTGTTTAGTGTGTATATTTCCCATCTGCTACCTATCAATCTCAAATAATCATTCTTTCCATTATAACTTCAATTTCTCTTACATCAGTGTGTCTGTATAGGAAGTAAAGACTTGTGAGCATAGACGTTGCTTTCTAATAAAATACAGATTTGTGTTTAATGGGGGAATTATTATTATTTTTTTTTTGTGTGTGTGTGTGCGTCTTTGAGATAAAAGCTAGATTTTGTTTGTATATTTGATGCAGGTTGATTTTATCTTATTTTAGCATCTTATCGTATCATCTTATCTTATTTAAACTTGTCTTATTTTATCATCTTAATCTTAATCTTAAACTTAACCTTATTTCGATGCTGGTTTCTTTCCTACCAAAAATATTTATGTTGTATTGTATCGTATCGTATCATATCTAATCTAATCTCATCTCATCTCATCTCATCTCATCTCATCTCATCTCATTTTATCCATTTTATCTTCTTAATCTTAATCTTAATTTGACGCTGGTTTCTTTTTTATGTTATATATACAGTATGAATGAATGAATGAACGAACGAATGAATGAACGAACGAATGAATGAATGAATGAATGAATGAATGAATACATGCATGTTTTGTCATATATGTTATTTTCTAGTTACATATTTTGTAAAAAAAAAAAAAAAATATCTTGATCTTTGAAATAAAAGAACGTGCTGTACTAGATAAAGATGCAGTAGTTTTTAGAGTAGCTTTTTTTTTCTTTTCATTTTTTGTCTGCAGTCCAAAAGCCCATTTGTTTATTTGTTTCTTTGTTCTAATTTATTTACTTATGTATTTATTTGATGTTGTTTTTTTTTTCTTCTACCAAATATAAAGGATGTATAATATGCAATATAAACACGTTTTAGAAGCAATCGCTTTATACATGACTTCATATAAGTTTAGATTTTATACCTATAAATATTATCAACTCTACTAACTAACTTTGCAACTTTTACTTTCACTTATATAGCAAGATGTTTTCTTAAAGTTTCCCTCTTTCAAGGAAATATCATTTTATCTCATGTAAATGTGCTTAAAGTCTTCATCTTGTTCATTCTTTTAATTTTGGGTAGTGAATCACACCTATTCTCTCACGAGAAGTGAGAGTTTCAAGGCATGTGATTGGCTGTTTATTACTGATAACACACTTTCATGTGCACATGCTCCATTAACTCAAGATCAAGACAGAGAAAGTTGATGATCAGCTTCATTCAACAAACTCGGACTGGACTGGTTTGGTTTTGTCAACTCAAAACTAATCCTGTAACCTTGAGTTTGTTCAGCCACCATCATGAAACAGGCCCCTGTTGAGGGGTGACTAGTGCAAAACAACATCAGCATCAGAAAAAAAAGTGCTGAGAGACTAAAGAATCAAGGGAAAATCTAGAAGTAAACTGATTAAACTGAGTAATTGGCAAAAAAGTTGGGACGGGGTGATGAAAGGGCGAAAAGTGAGTAATAGGGAAGAGACAACGGAAGATATGAAGGAGTTTTGGAACGATGTAGGAGAAAGGATGAGAGAGATGTAGGAAGAGAATGTGGGATTGGCAAAGATGTGAGTCAAAGCTTCCAAGACAGTTAGCCCCGCTGATGTCATCAGGAGGCGAATTCCGTCAAACGCAGGCCATGCTCGACGTCCCCGCCCCCGTGCTCCGATTGGCTACGAGTGCATCTGACATCATCGACTCAAGAAGGGAGCTGTGGCATTTATCTGAGGTCATTCAGATTCAGAGGCTGACTTCTCTGGTGTTCACGATGTGTGTGTTGGCACCCATCCGCTCAGCCTCCGCTTCACTGTTAGCCATGTCACAATGCTTTACACCTCTCTTTTATCTCCCTGGATGTGCTCGTGATTTCCACCAACAGACGAGTGATAGCAATCAGCGCGACCATCAATCCAAAGCTCAGCGCCGCAGCGACTCTAGTGGAGTCTTCCTTCCCTTAACATCATCATCCATGTAATTAGATGTGCTTGCTAAAGCAGGCATCAGTGCGACTATTGCTCATACAGCATTCATGTCACGCTACGAGCATGCTGTGGATGTGAATGATGCCTCAAAATGTGCAGAAGGCTTCCATTTTCATATAGCCATTGATGTAATGTACAAAAAACTCAGAAACTGCTCAATTTTAAGAATGTAATTTATTGCTGTGATGCAAAGCTGCATTTTCAGCATCACAGTGTCTTTTCAGTGTCACATGATCCTTCAGAAATCATTACGATATGCTGATTTGCTGCTCAGGAAACATTTCTTATTTGTTTTCATAGCATGTAGCTTTACATTTCCCCAATACACTGGGCTAGTATTGAAATCTATTAAAAATCCAAACTTATTTTAGTCGTCTGACCTAACAACTTGTTGCACAACAAATAACAGAAAATCACATGATGAAATTCAGTCAACAGTTAAAAGATTTATTTATTTATTTATTTTCACAGAATGTAAAGGGATAGTTTGCCCAAAAATGAAAATTAGTTTTATGCAAAATTTGGCATTTACTCACCCTCACCATTCCATGATATAGGCACTTTTTCTTCGTCAGTAGAACAGTATTTAACAGGATTTTGAGAGTCAAAAAAGCATGTACATGCAAGACAAAATTAAAGGGATAGTTCACTCAAAAATGAAAATTATCCCATAATTTACTCACCCTCAGGCCATCCTCAGGTGTCTACGGCTTTATCTTTCAGATGAATACATTCAGAGTTTTATTAAAAAAATATCCTGGCTCTTCCAAGCTTTAAAACCGCAGTGAATGGAGCTCAAGATTTTGAAGCAAAATATATTGCATCCATTGATCATAAAAAGTTCTCCACATGGCTTCGGGTGGTTAATAAAGGCCTTCTGAAGCAAAGCAAAGTGATGCATTTCTGTAAGAAAAATATCCATATTTAAAGCTTTATTAACTAATCTCTAGTTTCTGCTAACTGTTACACAAGCGTTCACTAAAGAGTAGCATCTGGCAGATGATGTAGTGTAAACTCTGATGTGAATATGCTAGTCTCGCAAGAACCAATTCATTGATTCCTTAATAGGATCAAATACGGAAGTATTTTGACTCATTTCCAGTCTGAGTGACTGTCAGGTGTCCGAAAGTGAGTTTTTGATTGGGTAACTCATAGATCTGTGCTGCTCGAGTCACAAACTGTTTCAGATGGTTCAGTCCAAACTGAACTGGTCCAAAATAAGTTTAAGTTGACTAACCCTAACCCTAAACACCAAGAACGACCACTTAGCAACTCTACAACACCCAAGTATTTTGGCATATTTTTGCATGGGCAAACACCACTGGCATTTTCTTCAGAGAAATCGTGTATTTAAATCAAATTCAAGCTTGCACTAAAATCAGGTCATGCTTATTCAAGCTTGGAGACAATTAAAACGAGCAGTTTTCATATATATATATATATATATATATATATATATATATATATATATATATATATATACTGTATATATATATATATATATATATATACAGTATATATATATATATATATATATATATATATATATATATTTATATATATATTAATACACATACATATATATATATATATATATATATATATATATATATATATATATATATATATATATATATATATATATTGCAATTGGTTAAAAGAGTATTTGAAACAAAATTTTAAAGTCGGTGGTCTAGAGAGAGGTCAGATTTGTTAAAGTCTCCACTTGGGAAAGGAAGGGAGAGTTGATTGATTTGTACTTGTGAAGGCAGATTTATTCCGGTTTTTGTCACGTATGGCTGAGCACTTTGACCCCTGAGCATTCCCTTCATTAACATATAAAGCACATTTCCCTCACATCGGAAAGAATGCCTCACTGGGTTAATAAGTGACGCGACAGAGAGAGAGAGAGAGAGAGAGAAGAGAGAGAGAGAGAGAGAGAGAGAGAGAGAGAGAGAGAGAGAGAGAGAGATAATGGAAAAGAGAAGAAAATTCTGTTTGTTCCCCTCTTCCACTCACCATAGGTCATGTAAGGTTGCCAAGAAAATAAAAATTCATAATGACTATAATCACATCAGAAATAGCAGCACTACTTTCAGGACTGATCGCCGGAGAGCCACACAGCCTTGTCGCTGACTGCAGCGCTGACTGTGGATCTTAAATAATAATAATAAAAAACTTTTCATCTCTGGATTACTCCTCTTCTCATGCTTGCTTTGTAATCTGTTCATTAATAAACATGGCATTGCTTATGGCAAATATCGTTGATTGCTTGAAAAATTGCTTCTGATAAAAGTATTTGCTAAATGCATAAATGTAAAACACAATTAGATGCACTTAATGCTGTCGTATGAGTTGAAGTCAGCGTGAAAAGTTATTCGCAGTTACTCTAAAAAGATAATTAATTACGAACTACAAATTACAAATTGTACCACATTACTTCTTACTAATTACTTTCTGAATCCCAAATCAGCCTCGACCAGTTGATCGATACAAGGATAGACATGAAACTGCTCTTTAATTCTCCCTTAAATTAAAAATACAAAATTGCATTAATTATTTTTGAACTGACCAAGTATTCAAAGAGAGAAGGTTACATTAAAAACATGGTTCAAGGGAAAAGTAATTAATTATTTAGTAATGCGTTATACCCAACACTGTTAGCATGCAATTTTAACTCATTCTATTGTATATGACTTCATCTAATGTTTGAATGAGTGAAACTGAATATTCATTGACAAGCAATATATTTGGGAATTGATTGGCTGGTGAAAAATAAGTGTAAAATGGAGAGGAGCCAAAGTAGAGGTAAAGTTTATTGTGTTTTCAGGAAAGATTATGGAGCATTTTAGTTTTTATTTGGAATAACATGAACCGATGAATCATGCACAGTATAATCAAAACGTTCCCTGAAAGGTGGGTTTAGCTTCAGGTTGACTTTAAGGGTTTTATATTTATATGCTGCAACACAACAGAAGAACGTCAAGGATTTGGATTTGCGTGGATTTGTTTTGACTAGTTGCATTCATCCTTGTTGAAGCATTTGTCTTCTCATGACAGAATATCTCACTCTGAGGAGCAACTAATAAAATGAGTAGGTTTAACACTCAGTTGTTCTGTTCTTCTGCAGCTGGTGCTGAGAATAAGATTGCCTGGGCGTTTGGTCTAGGGCTGGAGAGGCTGGCCATGGTTCTGTTCGGCATCCCTGATATCTGACTTTTCTGCTGCGAGAATGAAGCAGTTCCACCTATCTATCAGCCCGTCACCTTCCAGGTAAGGTTTACAGCCTTTCTCTAAAATAAAGATCTCACCTAGTAACTATGAGGGCCGTTCACAATAACTATAACATTTTAATAATAATTATTCTACTGTACCGGTCAAAAAGTTCATTAGTTTTATGTTATTGTTTTTATTTTTATTTTTTTGTAATTTCTTTTAAGCATCTTCTGCTCACCAAGGCTGCATTTATTTGATCAAAAATGCAGAGAAAACAGTCATATTTCATTATTATTACAAATTAAGATGACTGTTCTTTTTTTTAATGTATTTTTCTTTTTCTTCTCTTTTTTTCTTAGTCTGTGATGTCAAAGATCATGTCACATGATCCTACAGAAATCATTCTAATATATTGGGAAACTGTGAAACGCTACTATTCAATTTATTTGTTTGGTTGATATTTATTTATTTATTTAAAGTGACAGAAAAAAATTATAATAATAATAAAACATTTATAATGTTACAAAACAATTATATATTTCAAAAAAAGAAAGAAAGTATGTCCAGGTTTTCACATAATAATAAATATCAAAAACATCTTACATCTCTAGTCTCAGTTATTGTGCGGTATGTACTTATTATAGTAATTACAATAACTATGTAATAACTAGGTACTAACCCTGAACCTACCCCTAAACCTAACCCTACCCCATGTAGTTACCTTGTGTTACCAGAACTTTCTTAGATAAATACACTGTAAGTACACTGTAAGTACATGTTAGTACACGTACTGTAAAATAAAATGCAACCAAAACATTTGTTGGTTGACTTCCTAAAGAGTGTTATCACTACAATTCAGTTTTGCTTTCAATATATCACTCTGTTTGACCAAGAAACCTGAGATATCATCTTCTGATTCAGCCTGTGTCAAGAGTTTGGGTGCAAGGCTATCAGTTTCATTCTGTTCATTCATGTTTAAATCACCAGCATATAAAAGGATCCAGGCTCAGCTGAGCAGATCTCAACAGGTTCATCATTTTTCCCAGTGTGCATTTCTCTTGTGATGTCACTAAGGTCTGCAGTGCCGATGCATCAAATTCATATTCTGCAACTCTCTTTCTGCATCGACCTCTCTATCTTTTTTTTGCTCATTGTTATTATTCTAAGGGTCAAAAAAAAAAAAAAACACTCAGTATGCTATCCCATAATAGGCATAAGTATAACTGCAGGCGCACATACCGTGATGACCACAGCTTTGCAAGCTGAATCAAAACAGCTGTTCTGAAAAAAAAAACATCTGAATCAATGTGATGATGATTTGTTTTTGTACCACTTAGGTGCAACCAGTATGAAAAAAGAATGTGTGCATGTTGTTTCCAAAATCAGCCATCTAGATCGATGTTGAGCTGGGAATAATGCTGTTTCTAAGTATGTGGAACTTCTAATAAACCAGCAGAAAGATAAGGCATGCAGTGGCTGGTAAAATGAGAATCCCATTAAACCTGATTTTCCAGATGATCAGGCATCTTGGTATTTATATATAATAATGTGAATATTGTGAAATATTATTAGAATTTAAAAGAACTTAATTATATTTGAATATATTTTAAACTTTAATTTATTATTGTGTTGCAAAGCTGAATTTTCACCATCATTACTCCAGTCCATAGTGCCACATGATGCAGAATTAATTCTAATATGCTGATTGTTTTTCCTCAATAAATATTTCTGATTATTATCGATGCTGAGAAAAATAAAATAAAAAAAGTATGAAAACTGTGATGCATTTCATTTCTCTGGAGTATTTAAAGAATAGAAA
This sequence comes from Carassius auratus, assembly GCF_003368295.1. NCBI lineage: Eukaryota > Metazoa > Chordata > Actinopteri > Cypriniformes > Cyprinidae > Carassius > Carassius auratus. The sequence goes on along the minus strand of NC_039291.1, from coordinate 3,700,555 downwards.
GTTCAAAAGTACAGCGTTTATTTAAAACAGAAAATCTTTTGTAATGTTTTAAATGTTTTTACTGTCACATTTGAGCAAAATGAATGTGTGCTTGCTGAATAAAAAAAGTATTTGATTGTGTACAATATGTAAATACATAAAACATAATCACCCTAAACTTATAGTGTATTTGTACTGACTGAGTTATTGAATCTTTATCAAAAATGGTCAGCAGAGCAGATAAACTTTCTGATCCAGAAAAAAAATCCACTTAAAGGTGAAGTGTACTGTAGTTTCAGCAAAAAAAAAAAAAAAAAAAAAAAAAAAAAAAAAAAAAAAACAGTTGTTATTTGTTTTCTAACAGGTTTCCCAAACACTCCAGATTTGCTATTGGTCAGACAAGCATGCAGCACCTCCCCCGACTCACAGAGCCAGTGCCGTGTGACACGGGCAATCTACATATTTTTTTTTCTTTATTGCTGTAGCACATTAATCACATGAATGAGTGTTAATTAGCAGTTAAACTTTTGCACAGACCATAGGAGATGTGTTATGAGGACTGTATGTGATCTTCTCTGCACATGTGACCTCCTGTTGGTCTCACATGGCCTACAGTATATTGTTGAGGGACCTTGGTCTGTTAAAGGTTTGACACTGAACTTGGCCTCCTATAGATGAGTGTGTGTGTGTGTGTGTGTGTGTAGAAGCAGGCAGGCTGGATGGTCGTCCTGCAGGGAATGTGTGTGTGTGAGTGATTACCTGTGCTCTCTGGCTGTAGGTCATTTCTCAGCCCATCTCCCTCTCTGCCCACTGTCCATTACTCAGAGAGAGAGAGAGAGAGAGAGAGAGAGAGAGAGAGAGAGAGAGAGAGATTTGCTTGTCAGTTTGCCTGATGCTCTATCAGTCTCTCTGTCTGTCTCCCTCTCTGTGCTGGTAATGAGGTATGACCGAGGGGTCAGTGCTCTCATCCGCCCTTGTGTGTTTTGTCTTGTCCTGTGAGAGCAACATCCATGACATACACACAAGTGCACACTATAAATCACCGCACACAATAAGACATGCTGTACAACACACATATGGACTACACACACACACACACACACACACAGACACACACAGACACACACAGACACATACTCCCGAACAAGAAGCACAATGCAGGTCCTCACTTTAATAACCTCACAAACACTAACGGCATGTTTACATGATCTCTGTACTGAATTTACATTCACATCAAGCACAATAAGATATGACTAAGATATGATATGATATGATATGATATGATAAGATTTTAAGGGCATATTATTTTCCCTGAAGCATCATTAACCTACAATTAGAGTTTCAAGTTGTTACATAATTAAAGTTTTTAGTTAGCCCAAAAGCGAAATCCTAGCTAAAAAAACTAATATAACTAATTTATCTAATGTATTTAATAATCAACACACTGAGTATTTTACAAGCATTTACTTCGCACACAAGGAAAGTTGATATATAACTCAAGTTTTTATGATATAACTGTTATAAAATGATTATATAAATACTTTCATTTGTTTATAGAAATTGAAACATACAGAATCTGTAATAAAAGCTTGTTTTTACAACATATTTATTAAAATTTGTAAAGATATCAAGTTAGATATCAAGCTAGTGTCGTGAATGTGACAGACATAATTCACCATTGTTAAGTGTAGTTCTGTACACTGTTTTTTGCATAGGCCTAACTGTTCAGGGATCGTGGTCCCTTTAAATATTCGGAATGCGTGATGATGTCAGACGCCGGTCAGCACCATTGTTCGAGTATTTTGTTTTTTGCTTTTACAAATAAACGACACACGCATTCGTGTGCTCAAAGTGAGAAGTTGTCCCTTGCAAATTTTTGCAATTTCCACACTGGTGACCCCGACGTGATCATGATCATGGCTGTTAACCTCAAACTCCCTGAATTCTGGGAATCGTCAGCATCGGCATGGTTCGCCTAGACTGAAGCGCAGTTCGCATTGCATGAGATCACCGTGGATACGACAAAATATTACTACTTTGTGTCTGCTCTCGGAAATTCAACAGCATCCTGAGTGGTGAGCCTTCTTACGAATCCTCCCGAAAATGAAAAGTATACGGCACTTAAAGCCCACCTGTTGAAAATGTTTGAACTGTCAGACACTGAGAGAGCTAGCAGGCTTTTCTCACTTCAAGGACTGGGTGACAGCAAATCGTCCGAGCTCATGGACTGTATGCTGGATTTTTTGGGTGAACACAGACCTGATTTTCTTTTCATCCAGCTTTTCTTGCGTCAGCTGCCTTCCTAAGTGAGAGCTGCATTAGCCAACACCACAATCACTGAATGTCGCAGACTAGCTGAAGAGGCTGATACATTTTTCCTGGCAAGTCAGGGAAATTTTGCTGCCGCACTTTTTCCCATGCACATCTCTTCAGTGTTGCGGGACGACGCCACACTCATTGCTGCGACCACTTCACGTCGTGGCACCCAACAGCCCTCGGGGTTGTGTTTCTACCATGCGAAGTTTGGAACTAAGGCTAACAAATGCTGTCCACCATGCAGTTTCAGTGTTTCGGGAAATGCCAGGGCCGGCGCTCAGTAGTAGCCATGCGTTCAGCCGCATAGGCAGGCTGCTTTTCATCTGTGATAGCATCTCCGGACGCCGTCTTCTGTGCGACACAGGAGCACTTTTACTGCAAAAGTTGCCGTTCCCCTCTCAAAACAGCAGTGATCACGTCGTTTGGTCTGTTTGAGTTCCTGCGCATGCCGTTCGGCCTTAAAAATGCCGCCCAATCTTTCCAGCACCTCATGGACTCTGTTTTGCGGACCTTCCTTTCCTTTTTGTGTACTTGGATGATATCCTGGTAGCAAGCATGTCCAAGTCTTAGCACCTGGCGCACCTCTGAACCCTTTTTGAGCGGCTTAGCCACCATGGACTAATTGTCAACCCTGCCAGGTGCCAGTTTGGTCTCTCCACCATCGACTTCCTAGGACACAGAGTCACTAAGGATGGGGCAGTTCCTCTCCCATCAAAGGTGGAGGCAGTCATACAGTTCCCACGCCCACTCACTGTCAAATCCCTGCAGGAGTTCCTCGGCATGGTGAATTTTTATCACCGCTTCATCCCTCGAGCCGCTCAGCTCATGGGGCCCTTCCATGAGGCCTTAAAAGGTAAACCCAAACACGCTGTGGACTGGACTGAGAGCAGAGTCAAGGCTTTTGATGCCACTAAAGCAGATAGCGAACGCCACCATGTTGGCACATCCTTCTCCGACAGCCCCCATTGCCATCACCTCGGACGCCTCTGATTATGCTGTCGATGCGGTTTACAAGCAGTGGGTAGGTGGGGCCTGGCAGCCGCTGGCTTTCTTTAGACGTCAGCTGCACCTTTGTGAGCGGAAGTACAGCACTTTCGACCAGGAGCTGCTGGGTATCTACCTCGCCATTAGACACCTTCATTCCCTGCTGGAAGGCCGACACTTCACTGCTTTTGTGGACCACAAGCTGCTGACTTTTGCCATGGCCAAGGTGGCTGAGCCGTGGTCCGACCGCCAGCAACGGCATCTGTCTTACATTTCAGAGTTCACCACAGACTTACAGCACATTGCCGGTAAGAGCTACCACATGGCGGATTGCCTATCACGGGCTCTGGCAGGGGCAGTCCATTTTGGTTTGGATTACAACCGCATGGCCGCGATTCAGACCACAGACCCAGACGTGCAACATCTCAAAACCTTGACTACAGGGTTGCAGATCAAGGACGTGGTTTTTGGCAATGCCGGCACAACACTCCTGTGTGACATCTCCACAGGTAGTCCTCAACCTATCGTTCCCTCGGGTTGGAGGCGTCAATTTTTTGATGCCATCCATGGTCTCTCCCACCCAGGTGCGAAAGCTTCACAGAGGCTTGTTTCAGCAAAGTGTGTTGCACGGCCTCAAGAAGGATGTTAGGGACTGGGCTAACACCTGTGTTGAGTGCCAACGGGCCAAAGTACACCGCCACACTAAAGCCCCGTTAGAAACATTCCCGGTTCCTGAGAGGCGTTTTGACCATGTAATCTTGGACCTGGTTGGTCCTCTGCCCTCCTCTCAAGGTTTCACATATTTGCTAACCACAGTTGACAGGACCACCCGCTGGCCTGAGGCTGTGCCACTGACATCGGTGGCATTTGTCGAGATGGCACGGGCATTTAATGGCACCTGGATTGCCCGTTTTGGAACCCCTTCAGACATTTCCTCTGACCGAGGTGCACAGTTCACATCCGAGCTTTGGAACGCTGTCGCACAGAGCCTTGGAGTGAGACTCCCCCGCACGACTGCATATCACCCGCAGGCTCACGGACTCTGTGAGCGTTTTCATAGATCAATGAAGGCTGCCCTGCGTGCCAGCCTCAAAGAGAGCAACTGGGTCGACAAGCTCCCGTGGCTGATGCTGGGTATCAGGACTGCACCAAAGGAGGACCTTCAGTCCTCATCCGCGGAGCTTGTTTATGGACAGCCGCTGCGAGTACCAGGGGAATTTGTCCCTAGCACCACGGTTCCCTGGTGTGCCACTCTCCAGCGGTCTGCTCTACGGGATAATGCAAGGTTTTTTGCACCTGACCCTACTTCCTGTCACAGCCTCCCTCAGTCGCGCATCCCTGCTGGACTTCAAACAGCCAACTATGTTTTCATTTGCCACGATGCCCACAGAGGACCGCTACACCCGCCCTACGAGGGCCCGTTACAGGTTCTGGAGACAGGGGAAAAACACTTTGTGGTGGACAGGGCTGGCAAACCGGAGCGACTCTCCATTGACCGCCTTAAACCGGCTCATTTGGACATGGCCAGGCCCATTGACCTGGCCCAGCCCCCACGACGCGGACAGCCTCGTGCTCTGCCCCCACCCAGTGCTCCCACCCCACCCAAGCCTCCCACACCCCATGCCCCTGACCCGGGTCGACCTCCGGTACAGCGCAGTCACTGTGGCTGGTTGATACGCCCACCCCCCATTGACAGTTGGGTTTTTCTGATATGGGGAATTCTAGGGGGGACGTGTGTAGTGAATGTGACAGACATAATTCACCATTGTTAAGTGTAGTTCTGTACACTGTGTTTTGCAAAACTGTTCAGGGATTGTGGTCCCTTTAAATGTTCGGAATGCGTGATGACGCCAGACGCCAGTCAGCGCCATTGTTCGAGTATTCTGTTTATTGCTTTTGCAAATAAACGACACACGCATTCGTGTGCTCAAAGTGAGAAGTTGTCCCTTGCAAGTTACTCCAATTTCCACACTAGTTTCTTTTTTTCTTCTTCTTCTTCTTCTTCTTCTTCTTCTTCTAGATACAGAAACTATCAAACTATGTACACTGAATGTATTTCAGTGAGGTTAATGGAATGGCTTTACGGCTCTGCAGTTGGTTAATATTGTCGGTTGAAACACTGAGTAATTGCATGACACATGATTAATTTCAGTAAGCAATACGGTTTCTTTTAACACCTTCTTATGTTCAATTCCTGTTTATTTCATGCTGTAACAAGTAGTAAAGATGAAGAGATGATCAGATATTTCTTTCCCAGTTATAGAGATTCACGATCGCACGTACTCTGTATTCAGCAGCAGTACTTACCACACATTTTACAAGATAAGATGTTTTGTCAGTGGTGCTCAGAAATTACAAATCATTTGCCATCATCCTCGGTCATCTCTCCTACTTAATCTGTTTATGTGGTGAGTAAAATTTTATGTACCTCTAATGTAACAGGCAATCGTTAGCAAACTTTATTTGTTTTACGTGCCTTTCTGAATATGGATTCATGCTGCGGGCACACCCTCCACCCGCTGAAAAATTAACTGCATTTACTATGTACAGATAAGTGCAACAATAATATGTATTATGTTTATTTTAAAAAATCAGAAATTCAAAAGGTACAGTAAACATACAATGCTGTCAATTTTAATAGTTATTTATGAATGACTTTACGTATTACAAAACATAAAGGAATTTATTCTTCATCTTGTCTTGTCTGATGCAATCAACCAAGCATTCTAACCACAACCTTTCCCCTCCCCCTCCCCCTCCCCACCCCCAAGGTATTACATTTTGTATCATCTTTTCATTATGTATATTTGTCTGAATAGTGGGGTTCTGTGTAGTTTATTTATGGAAACCCGCAAGATTGACATCATCTGTTACACTCACTGACTGACTGCACCGCTGCGTCATCCCACTCTTGCTAAATTTCTGACCATTACCGCATACTCCCATCCGCTCCCACAATTTTTGTATGGGCTCCCACAAACATTCTAATATTATATATAGTTTTCGCGTATCAGGGCGCCGATATCCATGGATGGGGTAATTAAATCCCTTTGAATTAGCGATTGCAGTTGCAGTTCATGATATCTTGATCACTCGCACAATATTTGAAGGGAGTAGCTACAGCTACATCAGTGAACTCCTGATCTGTTGAAGAGCAAAATTGTAATTGTAATATTGCATAAATTGCATTTGGTTAAAATGTTTGCAATGAAACATTTTGAACTCTTTGCACTTTCCCACCACTGGAACACAGCTGGCCATGGGGCCTATGTAAATATGCGTTTATCCCAGTGATCCTTCTCGCACAGACACTGTGCAAAGTCCGGGAGGAAGAGAAGCAAGTCTTGCTAGTGGCGCCATATTGGCCCACTCGGACCTGGTTCCCCGAACTAGTGCTCCTCGCAACAGCCCCTCCTTGGCTGATTCCTCTCAGGAAGGATCTACTGACTCAGACACGGGGAAAAGTTTGGCACCCGCATCCAGACCTTTGGAAACTTTATGGGATGCGGAGGTTCGAGGTTACCTATCCAAGGAGGTAGTGGACACCATCACTTCGGCAAGAGCACAGTCTACGACACACGCTTATGCCTTGAAGTGGAACCTTTTCGTCGAGTGGTGTTCTTCTCGCTGAGAGGACCCCTGTAGATGCGGGACCTGACTCTAGTGCTTAAATCACTACAACAGGGCCCATTTGAGCCTTTGCATTCAGTTGAGCTAAAGTTTTTTTCATTGAAAACTCCTGCTTGCGCTGGCCTCCATTAAGAGGGTTGGAGACCTGCATGCATTTTCGGTCGACAATTTGTGCCTAGAGTTTGGGCCGGCTGACTCCAGGTAATCCTGATGCCCCGGCCCGGCTACGTGCCCAAGGTTCCCACTACACCCATCAAAGACCAAGTCGTGAACCTGCAAGCGCTGCCCCTGGAGGAGGCAGACCCAGCCCTGGCTTTCATCTGTCCTGTGCGAGCATTGAGATGCTACATCGACTGGACATAAAGCTTCAGGACCTCAGACCAGCTCTTTGTCTGTTATGAAGGCCAACAGAAGGGGAATGCCGTCTCTATGCAGAGGATGGCCCACTGTATTGGTAGATTGGTCTATCGAAACCGATGTCACCGACATGGCATCTCCATTCCCTCCTTCAGGGAACAAGGTTTTCCATACGTAACCGAGACATTTATTGGGTTGTATTGGTAAGTCACTCAATTATCTTGTGCTTCATTCCCCACTTCTGAATTATGTTGTATTGATAAAGAGTTATCACAAAGTAAGTCTGTTTAGTTGTGCTATCTTACAATCAAGTGTAAGTTAAAGTGTCGCCGATGTAACTTTGTAGATCTTTTTTTATGCCCAAACATACACACTGACAAAAATGTAAAAAGTGAAAAAGCATAATAAGTCCCATTTAAACAGCAAACGGATATGCAATTTTCATTAGTCACAATAGATTATTTAATCTTCAGTGGACAACATTAACAACAGTTAATGATATACATTACTACAGTTTCAGGACACAGTCATGACTAGCTAGTTAATTTCTCCAATCATGCATCATACTGTTGTTCTAGAAGAGACACACCCCTGATCAGCTGACAAGTTTCTAAAAGCTTTCTAAAACCACCAAACCAGACCAGCCTGAACAATGAAAATCAGCTTGGTGCCTTTTTAAGAGCAGGAGAACCTTAGCCTGGATGAAAATGCATTTTCAGCTGAGGAAAAAAATCCCCTTAACTGATACAATCAATATGACGCACAGCATTGAGTGTATTTATGCGGTATATGAAATTGCTGTGTCATGAGCACCCCAAACCTATTCTATTGGCTTAAAAAATACATTAATTAGTGTCTTTTTTAAATTGCGTTATATATCTAATACAATATATAATACTATAGATTGTGAAATTAAACTTTAAATGTATTTTTTTTTTTTTTTACTAAATTAGCATACTACTACCACTAACCAAATAGACTGCTGAATAGACTGTTAACCAAACGGCCTTTACTCTATTCAAATATTCAATTATATGGTTTTTATACTCTATATATTCTACGTTTTTGCTTCATACTCTTGGAAAAAAGGAGGTTGGTTTGAGGTAGCTGATCATATTTTACCACACAGCTTTTCTGTTGCTTCTGCAGCACCAGTATTTCATGAGTGTTCAAGGTTTTCTGAAGGCCAGGAGATGCCTGCTGTTGTGAGGATACCAGCCCTTGTAGGTATGATGGCCTCAGGGTGTGACTGTAGATTTAACCTCCGGCTGAAGAGACACCTTGCTCACACCAACATCCTCCTGTGTGTGTGTATGTGTGTGTGTTTTGGTGTGTTTTGAGTGTGTGTGCTGAGTGCTTGACATAGTGAGGTATTTGAATAAGCATCATAAAACACACACACACACACACACACACACACACACACACACACACACACACACACACACACACACACACACACATATATATATATATATATATATATATATATATATATATATATATATATACATCCATTTTTACGTGCATTGATGTCTTGTGTACAAATGGATTTCTTCTTCTCTTCTTTTTCGTAGCCTCTCAGTAAGTACCCACCGCTCTTCAGTGACATTTCTTGGCTGCCGGCCAAAGGTTACACAGAAAATGACTTCTATGACCTGGTGCGCAAGACCTAGTGGATAAGGTCACAGTGGAGGACAAGTTCACACATCCAAAGTAAGAAGTCCATAGTGTCAGATGCAGAACCTGAACCCATCACTAGATAAGCATGCCAGTAGCACAACACCAAATATGAAAAATATATAAAAATATTTTATTTACTGTGAAATGTACTATTAAAAGATAAATAAATAAATAAATAAATAAACGACTTTTACTTTATTTCAGTAAAAGATATTAAAAAAAAAGCTTTAAAACAATGTTTATTTATTTATTTAAACAATGCTTTTTCCTAAATTATCAATTCAGAAAATGAGTTAAATTATGAGTTAAAATGCCAACATACAGTAGAGTTAGATTTAATTACATTATTGAATGTGTCCAAAAGTCTATTCCTCATCACAGAATGGATGCTAATTTATTGTATTGATTTTTTTATTTTATTGCAGCTGTTAATACAACATGAAGATTTTAGGAAGTTGCTGTGTTCTGTCATTCATTTTGTTCATTTGTATTTGTCAGTCTTTGCCATCATTCTGAGAGCTAATGGCTTTCGCGGGAGAGCACACTAATGTTATTGCGCGGGGTTGTTGGCAGTGCGGCGTTCATCTATTGACGGAGGAGCAGAGGTCAACGATGCCTAATGGCACAGTTTTGAACTCTCCACTATTAGGCTCCATTTCACGTTGGCCCGTGTTTGTCAGGCTCTTCAAACTCATTATCTCTCTCTTCCAGTATCCATTCACAAACCACAGAATGATCCACTTGATCACACACAACTATTCCTGAGCAGGTCTGCTTTTGTGGACTGCAGAGGCTGTGCTCTGATTGCCCTTTTCCTGTTTCCTCGCCCTGTGACATCAATAATTAATGTTTAAAGAGGATGAGAAGTTCACCTGCGGGCACAGCGGTCTGACTGTCCCAAGTCCCCTCTACTGGAAAAGACTGTACTGTATGTGTGTGTGTTAAATGATACAACGAGGACCTGCAGTGCGTAAAAAGAGCCGCAAACATTAATCTCTGTCCCTGTTCTTAATCTTTTTTTAAATAGCAACCTTTTCCCTCCCCTTCTCCTAATGACATCCGTAGACAAGATGACATCATGAGGTGCTGCAGGGGTGTAATAGCCCATAGGGCAGTTAGAAATTGAAAGAGATTGGTGTTTTTCCTCTTTTTCTAATTTGATTCAGGCCAGATCTATGTTTGTGCACATGTTTCTTCGAAACCAAATATTTTAGTTGAATAATTTCTAGAATAGTTTGTGTTTTTTCACAGTATACGTGTATCGTAGCTGCAGAAGTACTTTTCTAAGTAGCCGTAATGTATTGTGTGTGTGTGTGTGTGTCCTGCAGCTAATTTCCTCTTTATGATCATTTTGCTGCAGTTGCGTCAATGCCTGTGAGCTCTGCTTCATACTTTCTACAACCAGAGTGAAAGAGAGAGAGAGAGAGAGAGAGAGAGAGAGAGAGAGAGAGAGAGAGAGAGAGGGTAAGTGAAAGGGAAAGGGCAAGAGAGACATCAATACTTTAACCTGTTCACCAACTTCCAATCACTAATTACAGTGAGAGGACAGCCAATCACAGCTCATCTAGCCTCCAACCATCTCCGTCCGTCAGAAATGTCACATTCACAATATTGTCCTAATCAATTTCCTAATCAATTTACTGCTGACTCTGGCTGTTTTGAGAGCTGGTAATATGATGAGATTGGCAGCATGTCTCCCATCATGCTCTTCTTCAGTGTGGTGAGGAAGATTCTGGCATCAGACGTGCCCTCAAAGAGCCATCTGAAACCTAATGCTTTTCCTTTGTGCTCGCTGTTTTACTTATGACACTAACACAGCAGGGCTTTCCTTCAAAAATGACTCGATTTTTATATGTGACTCACATAAATTTGAGTGGTTTCTCATTTTGCAAAACAGGGCATATCCAAGAATCCAACTGTGTGTTTCCTAAACACGCCGCCCTCTAATTTTTATCGTGCGGGTGCATTTTTTCCCCTTAGCATAAATAGCAGATATAATAATTTAAGATAAATCAATCATATCATTATGGATTTCTCATAATGGCATCATCAATTTTTATTTATTTATTTATTTATTTATTTTCAGGAAGTGAAGTTACCATTAACCCTGTTACCATCATTTTTTAAAGTAAACAGTAAACAGCTGATAACCTAACAGTGAACAGTGATAACGTTCAATATCATTAAATTCTATTTTCCAAAAAGGACTTAATAGTTTCACACCTTGATAATAACATTTGTAATGTCCATTTAAACGGTCCACCCTTTTTCCCTGTTTTTTGTCAAATAAACAACAGATAATATAAAAGTGAACTGAATGAAAATGTCAGCATTAAATTCCCTTTTCAAAAAGTACTTAATATTTTCACACCTTACAAATTAAGCAGCAAAATGGCAATACTGTTACTGTCAATCTGTTCTGTTGCCATCATTTTGTATAGTAAATAACTGATCATTTAAACGTGAATAAGCAATAAGCGCTAAATTCTCTTTCTAGAAAGTACTTTATAGTTTCACAACCTTGAACACAAGGCATTGTGTAAATTGTAAAATGGTCTACTATTTTACCATCAACCTGTAACAATCAGTCCACTGAAGGCGAGCATAGATGAACCCAAGTGCAGTTTATTTACAGTGGTGCATAATCCAAACATCCAAACAATAAACAGAGACTTGACTTGACTTGACAGAAACAGACTTGACGTGGCATGAACAGACTAGACTCACCGACAGCAGGTTACATACGTTAATACACGACCATCTCGGCCGGGGACTCGGGCGTGGCGGCCATCTCGGCCGGGGGCTCAGGCGTGGCGGCCATCTCGGCCGGGGGCTCAGGCGTGGCGGCCATCTCGGCCGGGGGCTCAGGCGTGGCGGGCATGACGTGAATCGGCTGTGGTTTGGCAGGCATGACAGGCGGGACATCACAATGCTCCGGTGTGGTAGGTACTGAAGGATAGCAGGGTCTCTCATCCGCAATCCCCACAGTAAATGAGGAACCACTCAACCGGAGTGCAAAGTCAAGATAGCTAGTCAGAGTCCAGTGAGGTATGTGTCGTGGCATTAACAAAGAGATTTCCTTTGTGAGTCCAAAACGGAAAATGTCTTTGAGGGCCACATCATTGAAGTCCACTAAGTGGCACGAAGAACAGAAATCCTCCACATAATCCTCAATGGGACGAGTCCCCTGGCGTAGGCCAAGGAGGGCAACTGCTGGGTTCATGGTTCGGTCGTGTATTCTGTAACAATCAGTCCACTGAAGGCGAGCATAGATGAACCCAAGTGCAGTTTATTTACAGCGGTGCATAATCCAAACATCCAAACAATAAACAGAACAAACCAATGGGGAACAAGGCACATGACTAAAACAACCAATGAACTACCAGAACTGATAAATCACATGACAAGACAACCAATGAGAACATGACACATACACAAGACAGAGATACATGAGGGCAAGGGAAGCATGACACAAACAGCATGAAACAAACTACAAAATAAGAGACATGAAAATGGTGAACAAGAAACAAAAGCCAAAACATGAAACAAAAGCCAAAACAGACGTTACACAACCCTGTTACCTTTCTGAAGGTGTAATTAATGCATGTTCCTACAAATGTAATAATGTAGCTTGGGACGGGACAATGCAATTTCTTAACATTTAAACACATGCTAGGGTGCTGTGTGTGGTTTTCAGTGGACTTTCAGTTATAAGGGTTGGGTCAGGATGGTTGACTAGTCCATTAATCATCCAGTAAATTTCTTAATACTTTTGCTTTGCAAACTTCTAAACTTCTATAGTGATGTTTGCCTTAGCGAGCGCTACTAAAATTATTTTGCTCTATATTGCCATGTGAGCGAAGGCAACGAATGAAACCAAAAGAGCAAAATCATTGCATAACCCAATACACCTTTGAACATCCCAGTGTATTCATCAGCACATAATTTATTTGTGCTGTAATTCAAAGCTATATCTGCTGACAGTAGGTAAATTCTACATGCTATTTGTTGCAGTATTTATTGTTTGTATGGAAGCTTTTACTGAAAAACGACTGAAATGTAAAACCCAAAGGTGGGAAGTCATGTACAGTAAGCTGAGATACAGCAGCGTGTTTTAATTAAATATATTTGTGATACACACATCCTCTGCTTGAGATAGTTTGAAAGATTCAGGTGTGTCTATCATTTATTCTGTTTCCAAAAATGTTAATGGAAACATGTTTGTCGAAGTTTTTCAAGGCTGTGTTGGCCTCATAACAAATACAATATTAATGTTTTAACTGAGACTGTTAAAGAAGAGGCAAGTTACATTTTTATAAGAATATGTGCAGTGAAATAGTCTTCTGAATGTTAAAAAGGGCCAAATGCCACATTCACATTGAACTTTATTCGTCCATTATATGATAGATGTCTATATCCCTCAGAAATGTCAAGGTATTGCATGGAAGCTGTCCAGCAATAAAGATTTCTGATGATTTGTAGCACCTGACATTCAAATCGTGATCTTTTCCAACTGTGCAGCAGTATATTTAAAGAATTAAAATATCACTGGGAGCTTTCAGTATTGAGAGGACAAGGAGGCAATGCAAATGTTGAGTAAAGAAATGCTCTTGGTCTCTTTCAGTTCAATTGTGTGCATTGATGGCATGACAGAAATTGTTTATTCAGGCTGCTATTTATTCAAATGTAGCATTACATCACTTGCTCACCAATGGATCCTCTGCAGTGAATGGGTGCCGTCAGAATGAGAGTCCAAACAGCGGATTAAAACATACAGTAATCCACAAGTAATTCACAGCACCCAAGTCCTTCTGTAAATGTCTTGTAAACCGAAAAGCTGTGTGTTTAAAATACGAGTCCACGATCCATAAAAACAATCTGTTATTGTCGTCTCACATCAGAATATACCCAAAGATTTGTTTAGATCTGTTTTAGACTGTTTTGGCTTGTACACGGTGCTTGATCTTTGAAGAGAAAAAAAAAAAAAAAGATAATATTATGGATAGCAAAGATATTTTAAGTTAACCGTATGCAAATTATGAAAAAAAATATACTAATAAATAAAGAGGAAAATTTGCACATTATAAAATACAATATATACTGTATTTTTAAAGATGTGCAATTGAGCTAAACAGGTAATAAAAACGTATAAAAAACTAAAAAAAGCTATAAATAACATTTTTCTGTTAATTTAATTTTAGACTAAGAACTAAGAGAGTAAAAGTCACGCTCTCGCTCCTTTACTCTCTTTCACCGTGGATTTGTTTGTCTGACATCAATAACAAATCTAACCAGATGGCCACTATAATCCAACACAAATCTGCATTTATTGGCACGTAACGCTGTCAGGTGTAAACAAGCAGAATTAATTTGGAAAGTTGACAGGGCTGTCAATATATCTGACAGCTGTGGACAGGAGACCTGATGGAGAACTGCCGGATTTAGCTCGACTGAGCTCTTCAAAGCACTCTCTGATTTACACTCTCTGTGGTGTGATACAGTGCTGATATATGTATATGTTCTGCTGGCTGGTGGGTTATTGTGAGGTTTGATTATGGGATATGTGACGCCACCTGTAGTAGTATCACATTTGAGAGCATCAGCATCGGCTGCAATGACGAGACTAGCTTTCTGAGGCCCTCGTGGTTGTGTATTTATATTTTGGAAGCATCAAATCAAAAATGCTTCATCAGGATTTATGTCATGCTTGATCAACATTTGTTTTGCTGTCAAGCTGAAAAGGTGTGTGCGATTGAGAGATTTTCATCTTAGCACTGCTAAAAGTAATAGCTAGGTATGTTAGTTTATACATAAATGTGTGTGTCAGATTATATACTACTAAAATATTATATCAATATACATGTGTGTGTGTGTGTGTGTGTGTTTGTGTGTATAGATGATATATCAAATGTTTAAACTGAGAAAATGTATAATTGTCAGGGAAAAATAAGTTGATTTAAAATTTCATGGTATCAAAACATCTCAAAAAAGTTGGGACAAGACCATGTTTACCACTGTGTGTCATCCCCTCTTCTTTTTATAACAGTCTGCAAACGTCTGGGGACTGAGGAGACAAGTGTCTCAAGTTTAGGAATAGGAATGTTGCCCCATTCTTGTCTAATACAGGCTTCTAGTTGCTCAACTGTCTTAGGTCTTCTTTGTCACATCTTCCTCTTTGTGATGCACCAAATGTTTTCTATGGGTGAAAGATCTGGACTGCAGGCTGGTCATTTCAGTACCCGGATCCTTCTTCTACACAGCCATGATGTTGTAATTGATTCAGTATGTGGTCTGGCATTGTCATGTTGGAAAATGCAAGGTCTTCCCTGAAAGAGACGACATCTGGATGGGAGCATATGTTGTTCTAGAACTTGGATATACCTTTCCGCATTGATGGTGCCTTTACAGATGTGTTAGCTGCCCATGCCACACACTCATGCAACCCCATACCATCAGAAATGCTTCTGAACTGAGCGCGGATAACAACTTGGCTTGTCCTTGTCCTCTTTAGTTTGGATTACACGGTGTCAAATTTTCCCAAAAAGAACTTCAAATTTTGATTCTTCTGACCACAGAACAGTTTTCCACTTTGCCACAGTCCATTTTAAATGAGCCTTCACCCAGAGAAAACACCTGCGCTTCTGGACCATTACACTATCATTCCTTCTGGACCATTACACTATCATTCCTGTATGTGATGCAGTGCTGTCTAAGGGCCGAAGATCACGGGCATCCAGTATGGTTTTCTGGCCTTGACCCTTACTCACAGAGATTGTTCCAGATTCTTTGAATCTTTGGATGATATTATGCACTGTAGATGATGATAACTTCAAACTCTGCTATTTTTCTCTGAGAAACTCCTTTCTGATTTTGCTCAACTATTTTTCTCCGCAGCATTGGGGGAATTGGTGATCCTCTGCCCATCTTGACTTCTGAGATAGACTGCTACTCTGAGAGGCTCTTTTATACCCAATCATGTTCCCAATTGACCTAATGCATTGCAAATTGGTCCTCCAGCTGTTCTTTATAGGTACATTCAACTTTTCCGGCTCTTATTGTTACTTGTCCCAACATTTTTGGAATGTGTAGCTCTCATGAAATCCAAAATGAGCCAATATTTGTCATGACATTTCAAAATGTCTTACTTTCAACATTTGATATGTTATCTATATTCTATCATGAATAAAATATAAGTTTATGATATTTGTAAATTATTCCATTATTTTTTTACTCACAATTTGTAGTGTCCGAACTTTTTTGGAATATATAAATATATATAAAACTATATAACATATAAAACCAATAAATAATAACTATATATGCATTTTTATATTCAAATGGGTTCTTCATTCTATTTTTATTTTTACTGGAAGTTTCTTTCACGTGAACTCTTGATGAAAATCTGTCTACACTTGCTACACTCTTCTTACAATGGAAATAATGGAATCCAGTTGTTTAAAAAAAAAGGGTTTTTCTGGCTGAACGACAGAGCGTGAGGGAGGGAGAGAAGATCGGTGTCAAAGAGTGTGAATGTACGTGACTGCAGTTGCAGCTAAGCTCGGCCGGTCAGGTTGGGAGACAGTGATAGGTGTAAGGGAGGTATTGCTAGCAAATGGCTGTCCTCATCAGCAGGCTTCTAGAAGAGCTAGACTTGTTAAAAATCTGCCCTCTTTGTCGGAAGCCCGGGGGTGATCCTTCCGGAAAGTGCTACAAGCCAGCATGGTAATGTCTGCCACCATAAATGAGCCACAGTGCAGGAAACACAGGAGAGAGAGAGGGTGTGTGTGTGTGTGTGTGTGTGTGAGTGTGTGAGAGAGAGAAAGAGAGAGAGCAGAGTGTATTTAATGGCCCATGGCTCAGAGAACATCATCTATAACCTTATGAATAATGGGGTGTTGTTGACGATGCAAAACTGTGGAGAGGAAGATGCTATGCATCACATTACACCTCACAATCATGCTTACGCTCATACACACACATACTGGCACATTTATATCTTACACCTGTAGAGTGAATAATGTTAAAAAAGAGATGATGATTTCAAATGTTAAGTTATATTTGAATAAATGTTGCATTTAGGCCTATATATGCAACACATTAATAATTGTATTCTTGTCTCAAATTTAAGCACATTTCAACTTTTTTTTTTTTTCTCACACCCAAGAGTCATAGCACAATAAGACCAGGGAACGAGGAGTAGAAGCGCATTTGAAAAGATATGAAGATAAAATTAGATTTGTGAGGTATAAAAATAAGAAATCCGTCTCACAAGTGTGAGATCATAAGTAGATTAAGATGTAAAGTCACAGTTGGAAGATATTAAGCAACAATTATAAGAAATAAAGTTGGAGTTGTGAAATATAAAGTCACAGTTACAAGAAATAATATCATAATTTGTAAGATTTAAAATCACAGAAGAAATTAATTTGAATAAATAACGATATATAAATATAAAATACAATAAATAAAGTCGCAATTGTAAAATTTTAAGTCACAGGTGAAATTAAATAAAGCCAGAATTATATATATATATATATATATTATATAAAATTACAGTTTCAAGAAATAGAAACTAAAAACAAGCAAAAACAGGTTACTATTATTGTGCAGTGACTCACTGATGAATGTTCTAAATATATGTGTTTTCTTTGTAATTTTTCATCAAACTTTAGCTGCACTCAGCCAAGTTGCAGTAGCTCAATGAAGTAAAAACTGTCAGATGCCACATAAGCAGCAATTGAGATGAATGGGAATGCTAACAGATACTGTAGTTTCTCTAGTTTATATAAACCTTCTTGACCCAGACACCATCCAATCAAATTAGAATAACTGAGCCAGAACAGCGGTTGTCAAAGAAGTGACCAGGAGGCCAGTAAGAGTTGCAGGTCGAAGGCTGGCATGCCAGAAACTCTCCAGACAATATCAGTCTGATCTGAAGTTCACAGATTCAGTCGCTTTGGGACAGTGACCAGAGGGAATGACACTTCTGAGAAATCTGAAGACTTTCCTGGAGTTTGCAACAGAAGCCTTGTGAAGAAATCTGAAAACTTTTAGAAGAATATAAAGCCCATTCAGCATCATGCTTAATGTGCGGTCATATTAGCAAAATTTGGCCCATGGCTCATATCTGCTGTCAGT
The DNA here is from genome assembly GCF_003368295.1 of Carassius auratus. Taxonomy (NCBI): domain Eukaryota; kingdom Metazoa; phylum Chordata; class Actinopteri; order Cypriniformes; family Cyprinidae; genus Carassius; species Carassius auratus. Next base: position 3,682,468 of record NC_039291.1, on the reverse strand, counting down.
AATGTGGTGATGACTGAAGCACAACTCACACAAAAGACACTTTCAAACCAAGCAGATTTCTGATGGACGTCAAAGTAAAGCCACAAGACCAACTCAAACTGATTGCAAAACCACATGGGGATTTTTTTCCCCTCATGCAAAATTCCCAATCATGCGGATTCCTATTTTAATGACCGCACTTGACCGTCAAGCATAAGTAGCTGTTTTCAAAATATGAAATAAGCCTTGAAATAAAGCATATTAGAGTTCTGGAAAGTGTCCAGCCAGAGACTGAATCTATTTTGGAATAAAGTGAGGAAAAAAATGGACAAGATTCATAAAAGTGTTGAATCTGTTGAAGGGAGAAAATTACAGAGGGGAGGGAAAAACTGGATTAGGATAAAATGAAAAGATATGGAATTGCAATAAATTATGAAATAATAAATATTAAATAAAGTAGATTAATGTCTTTTCAAGAATAATGAAGATTTAAGGGTTAGTTCCACATAACAAAAAATTCTGTAAAGAAATATATACTCAAATTAACATTTTTTTTCCCTATAAGAATTAGCTGTACAACCTATACAGTGTATGTATTCATTAAAATAATGGCAATAGATTAAACAACAGTATTAATAATTAAACAAAACAATGTTTAGAATTGAGTAAATATCAATCAAATGAACTTCTTAAAAACAAATCTTTCAAAATGAGTGACTGCCATTGTCAAATGAGAAAAAAAATGCTAAAGAATATCTGTTAATTTTCCTACACAAATGAAATCCATTTTGCAGTTAATAAAGTCATACAGCTTTGTTCCGATATTAGTGTGAGTAAATAAAGACAGAATTTTCATTTTTACATAAATTAATCATTTAAACTGCTATGCTGCTGTGGAAGTAATGCGTTTATGGTGTTTTGTGTAATTAGACCAGACAGCTGAGCTATAAATCCGGTTTGAACAATAAATACGGTGTGAGGATCAGTGTGAGGGACTTTGAGTGAGTTCATGCAACTGTCATTTACTGTGACAGAAAAAAAAAAACCTCCACTTTATGACAAAATATTTAAATGATGCATTTTATTAATCAGCAATGTATCATTTGGTGGTGAGGCCAATACAAATCTAAAAATCGGATCTACAGTAAAAGAAAAAGTCCTTACAGATGAGCCCTGTAAATGTCTTGACATTTCCTCCAAAGAGAGGCATTACACTGCAGTATACAAATTTTACAACTGCTCACTCTCAGGCCTGACTCACTCTCCTCACTCCTGGGCGTTCTCATTATGAACACTGATGCTCAGCCAAAGCAAGGAGAGATGAATGAATCACAGGCTGACTCACTTCACTTTGACTGCTGTTTTGTCAGCTTTAACTCGGCGGTCGGACTGAGATGAGGACTTTAAGAGGTCTAGTCGCTCAGCTGTGGGGTTAATTAAACGCCGCTTTACAGCAGATTTGTTCATGGAGCAATCAGTGATGAACAAAAAACAGAGATCACACCACATACTGCATCACTATGCTGCGATTAGCATTTTAGAGAACTGATTTTATGTGCTGTGCTATCGTGGGCAAATGTTTTATTACATAATCCATACACTGATAGTCAACATGAAACAGCATTCACAATAATGTGACTCACAAAGCAGATATTTCTGCTCCTGGAGGCTGATTGGTCAATAAAATTGATGTAAATACACATTATACTATCAGCTATGAGTGTTTGCCAGATTCTGTGTGAGTCTACACCGTACCCATAAAAGCTGAGTTTTTATTGATCTGAGCCAAAGATGGCACTTGATGAATTTAACATTTATTTTGTTTTTATTTTTAATTCACATAAATTACAAAATATGTATTAATATATAATAAATTATTATTCTTAATAGATAGCATCTCAATGAATATAATTTTGTAAAAAAAAAAAAAAAATTAAATTATACAATATGTATAAATATTTAATAAATTAATTAAAATGTAAGATTATGCGTGTGTGTGTGTGGGCATGTTTTTTGTGACATATCAGGACACAACTCTGTATAATGACATGGGTATGACACAGGTATCACAAGGAGAGGGTGACTTATGAGGACATAACCCATGTCCCCATTTTTCAAAACGCTTATAAATCATGCAGAATTAGTTTTTTTTTTTTTTTGTGAAAGTAAAAATGCACAAAGTTTCCTGTGAGGGTTAGGGGTAGGGGTAGGGTTGGTGAAGGGCGATAGAATATACAGTTTGTACAGTATAAAAACCATTATGCCTATGGGATGAACACACTTTACACAAAAACAAACATGTGTGTGTGTGTGTGTGTGTTTATATTCAGTATATACTCATTTAACATAATAGTTTTAAAAATTAAATGAGATACAAGATTATAATAAGATTAAAATCGACCGACAGCCCTAATAAAAAAAAAAAAAAAAAAAAAAAAAATGAATTGATTTTATTCATCAGGATTTGAATGGATGTTTTGGGTGAGAAAAGGTTAGGATAATATCATCTTTCCCTCGGTTACATCAGCAGAATAGAAAACCCATTTCAGAGTGGAAAACGTCATTATATTTTGATGGAAGATTATGAAAACTGATACTGATAATTGTGAACACCAGGAAAATGTATTAACAAAAAACAAAAGGTGAGTCAATGAAAAATATATCCGAGAAATGCTACAGACACATTAATGGTAAAATGAATGGTAAAATATCAATTATCTAACCATAAGCCATGAACCCAGGAGTGTTTTTCCGTAGCAGAGCGATGATTTCGTCAGATGTAGGAGAACAAATTGGTTGTTCTTGAGCAGCAGTGTGAGCAAGGCTGCATCTGTATCTGTCTGTGTCTGTCTTTCTCTGACGTCTGTATCAACTCTCCACTCACTCGTCCTGTGTGTATGAGAGCAGGCAGTGTTTAATGGCGTTAGCAGGCAGGAGTGAGCATAATTGTGCTGCCTCTAAATTTATAGAGGCTGACAAGTCTTGGCCGGGGCTGCTGGGTAATCTCTGTGTAATTGAGAGTGGAGGTCACCGGTGGGAAACGGCACTGTCCCGCCAAATCCCACAGGCCCTTGTGTGTCTGTAACTACTACGAGACCGTGTTTGCAGTGCTCATCACTTTACAAATTACAGTAGTGTAAAAAATATGGCCTTATTATACAAAACATAAAAGAAATATCAAGCTCTGTATAAAGAAGAGGTCAACATTCTTTCAGCTGAAAGGTCCTTTCTTCTTACTAATCATTATCTCCGTTCTGTACATTATGGCTGTCAAAGCTATAAATATGTTTAATTCTGCGAAATACACATTTATTCAGTCAGAACCATGCATCACTGTGCAGATTGTTGTTCTGTGTGATGACTACAAACTGATTGGTTTGTTTGGAACTGCTAGCAGAGCATTTGCTTCTCAGCTAATGGAGAAAGATAAAATAATATAATGATAATGCATTTGCAAATTAAAGACAAATAAGATGTTTAAGTCAGTCACATTCATCATACGGTGGGATATAATTATCATCAAAGCTCAAGTGTAATATCAAGCTAAATGTTCGTGTGAACACTATAGTAGGACTGCAGATCAGTGAAGAAAAAAATATATTATTATTATTATTATACTGAACAAAATTACAAACGCAACACTTTTGTTTTTGCCCCCATTTTTCATAAGCTGCACTCAAAGATCTAAGAAATTTTCCTATGTAAACAGAACTACTATTTCTCTCAAATATTGTTCACAAATCTGTCTAAATCTGCGTTAGTGAGCACTTCTCCTTTGCTGAGATAATCCATCCACCTCACATGTGTGACATATCAAGATGCTGATTAGACAGCATGGTTATTACACAGGTGTTCCTTAGGCTGGCCACAATAAAAGGCAGCTCTAAAATGTGCAGTTTTATCACACAGCACAATGCCACAGATTTCGCAAGTTTTGAGGGAGCGTGCAATTGGCAAGCTGACCGCAGGAATGTCCACCAGAGCTGTTGCCCATGAATTAACTGTTCATTTCCCTACCATAAGCCATGTCCAAAGGAGTTTCAGAGAATTTGGCAGTACATCCAACTGGCCTCACAACCACAGACCACATGTAACCACACCAGCCCAGGACCTCCACATCCTGCATCTTCTTCACCTCCAAGATCATCTGAGACCAGCCACCTGGACAGCTGCTAAAAACAATTGGTTTGCATAACCAAAGGATTTCTGCAGAAACTGTCAGACATCATCTCAGGGAAGCTTATCTGCATACAAGTCATCCTCATAGGGTTCTCAACCTGACTGCAGTTCATCGTTGTAACCAACTTGAGTGGGCAAATACTCACATTCGATGGTGTCTGGCACTTTGGAGAGGTGTTCTCTTCATGGATGAATCCCGGTTCTCACTGTACAAGGCAGATGGCAGACAGTGTGTATGGAGTCATGTGGGTGAGTTCTTTGCTGATGTCAGCATTGTGGATCCAGTAGCCCATGGTGGCGGTGGGGTTATGGTATGGGCAGGTGTATGTTATGAACAAACGAACCCAGGTCCATTTTATTGATGACATTTTGAATGCACAGAGAGACCGTGACGAGATCCTGAGGCCCATTATTGTGCCATTCATCCATGATCATCACCTCATGTTGCAACATGTAATGCACGGTACGATGTTGCAAGGAACAATTCTTGGAAGCTGAAAACATCCCAGTTCTTGCATGGCCAGCAGACTCACTGGAGCATACTCACTCATTGAGCATGCTTGGGATGCTCTGGATAGGCGTATATGACAGAGTGTTCCAGTTCCTGCCAATATCCAGCAACTTCACACAGCCATTGAAGAGGAGTGGACCAACATCCCACAGGCCACAATCAACAACCTGATCAACTCTATGTGAAGGAGATGTGTTGCACTGCGTGAGGCAAATGGTGGTCACACCAGATACTGACTGTCTAATCAGCATCTTGATATGTCACACCTGTGAGATGGATGGATTGTCTCAGCAAAAGAGAAGTGCTCACTAACACAGATTTAGACAGATTTGTGAAAAAAAGTGACTTACAGTGCATTCAGGCTAACATTTTTTACCTAACATGTACTCCCTAGGAATCAAACCCACAACCATTGTTAACGCAATGCTCTATCAATTTTGAGCTACAGGAACGATACATAGAAAAAGTCTTAGATCTTTGAATTCACCTCATGAAAAATGGGGGCAAAAACAAAAGTGTTGTGTTTATAATTTTGTTTGTTGTATTATTAATAATAATAATGTTGTTGCATTTTTGTTATAACTATTATGAATATTATTATGCATTTATTATTTATTCTCCTATTTATATATTCTGAGGGATCATGTGATTCTTAAGACTGGAGTATTGATGTTGAAAATTCAGCTTCGATCACAAGAATAATTTAAATGTACAACATATTACAATAGTAAATAGTTACATTTAAATTGTAATATTTTTTGACAATATTACTTTATTTTTGATCAAATAAAGTCAGCCTTGGTGAGCAGAAGCATAAAAAAAATTGTACTTAAGCCCAAACTTTGGATATATATGTTTATCAGATATTCTATTCATCATTATACACTATAGGGCCAAAACATATGTTGACACTTAATCTAAGTAACACAATTAGCTGTTTCAGCTAAATTACTAACAGGTGCATAAAATCAATCATTCAGCTACAAAATACCTGCAGACAAATATGTTGCTGTCACCGCAGCACTATTATTGGATTCCACCAGTAAAATGCTTTCCTGACTAAAGAGTGGAAAGAGCCCAGTGCTAAAATCCTTTCAGTTCGACTATTCTGCATTCAGCAAGCGCATCACATCTGGAGTTCTCCACATACTTTTGGCCATGCTTTGTGTGTGATGGAATGACATGATTTACCACAGTCTGAATGCATAAACAAAATGCTTTAGGAAATAAGTGGTGTTTTTTTTTTTTTTAAGATAACCCTGCATATACCGATTTGACGTCAACTCAGGCCTCCAGAGTCTGTGGCAATGTTGAAATTTCCCATGTGCAGGTGTGCCGTCGTCACGCTACCTGGGATTCAGCAGTCTCACAGATGAAACAGGTGCGAGTCGTCCCAGACAAGCAGTCAGCTCGAAACCAGTTGCCGTCCTGTCAGAGTGGACCCGTTTAAATGTAGCTGTCACTTTATCACTTTGAAGGAAAGAGACAGGGAAAGAGAGGATGGAGAGAGTCCACCTGTCAAAACCACACATTGCCATTGCTACAGCGAAACTCAGCTGATGAGCTGGAAATACTCTGAGTGTACTGCTGGTGTTTGACGCCGTGGGGAGAGATAGAGAGAGAGATATCTCACACATTTCCTCAGGTCAGACGAGATGAATACTAGGACAGATGGAACAAAGACTTTCTGAGGCTTTCATCATTTGCTGCCAGACTATTGTCTCAGTTCATAAATAGACTGCGACAGTGACTGGCCACTTTTTCAGCAGCCTTGATATTTTTCCCATTCATTTTCTCTAAAGGCATTTTAAACAATTATTCAGTGAATACTTGTAAGTCTTGAACCAAACCTATACTGTATAAAAAAACAACAACAACAATAAAACCACCGCTGTGGTTGCCAGATTTTGACCATAAAAAAATACTGTAACAAAATTCTAGGATTTACAGATCAAACTTATATCTGCCAAAGTAAATAAATTACTTAATAAACTCATAGTATTAAATCATCTATTTTTATCTTCATAATACTCTGAACACCACTATAAAAACAAAGATGATTTAGAGAATCCCACATGTAGAATCTTTTTTGGAACTTAGTCATTTTCCAAAACCGCTAAGCAAATATATACAGTTTCAGCACATACCACATAGAGACTGACTGCTGATGCTGCTCTTGTTCAATTTCAGCCTCTGGATCTGATTCTGGATCATAAATATACGCTGAATCTGACTGTTAGCCATGGTTTGTTTTGGTTGGTTTTGTCCTCACGGTGTCACAGCTTCCAAACGCGCTCAAAGCAAAAGCCTACTGCCGCTCGTGATTCTTTAGCTCCGCCCACACGTCACGCCTCCAGCCGGTCCTGTTTTTCCGGGAAAAATCGGTACAGACTATCTTTCTCTTATGAATATAATAAAACTAAAGACTTTTTGGAGTTATGAAGGATGCAGTACTACTCTATAGGTACTCAAGATTAACAGGATATTGAGTGAAAACGAGCATCCCCCCCCCCCCCTTTAATATTGGAACTTTGTGTCATATACACAAATACAAAACTCCATGTGGTAACACACGACATTAAAAATCTTCAATAAACAGATTTAACAACATAAGATAACATTTACAACATAAACCCTAATGTACATAATAGATGAGAAAATAAATTACATGACATATTCCATTAGATCTTTACAGTTTTTCACCGTTCAAGTAAGGGAATTTACTGTTAGCTAATTTACAAGTTGTTACAGTATTTTATGGTTAAAAATATTATTATTATTTTTTTTTTAACAGTGCATCAGCTCAAAGACATATCAGCAATGTAGAAAGAAAGAACGAAAGAAAGAAAGAACGAAAGAAAGAAAGAAAGAAAGAAAAACAAAAACTGCCTTTCCCTAAAAGGAACAGTTCACCAAAATGGAAATTAGCTAAAATGTATACTACCCATAAGGCCACCCAAAATATAAATTAGTTTGTTTCTTCTAAGATGAATCTCAGCAACATAAAAAAAAAAAAAAAAAAAAAAAAAAAAAGGACTCTATGGTATTTTATCCAGAAGCAGTGATTTAAAGTTAAAACGCCTTGATGGTTTTGTTTCTTACAAACACGCAGCTTTTGTCTTCACAAGATGTTAATAAATGGATTGGAGCGGTGTTAGTTGATTGGATTACTTGTGGATTATTTTTATCAGCTGTTTGGAGTTTCATTCACTGGCACCCATTCACTGCAGAACACCCATTGGTGAGTGAGTGATGCAATGCTAAAATAGTACTTCACTGGGAATTAAACGTGCACAGCTAACATTATACTTTAATGCTGAAAACATTACATACTTCACCTTTAAAAATGAATGCTCATTTAAAGTTGAAGTCACACTAGCAAGGATATACATTTCTTAACAAGCTCATGGGAGGTCTGAAAGGTTAATGCATTCTTGCTTAAATTATTTTTTTCTCTGGAGATTTTGTATGAGGTGCCTTCTTTCAGAGGCCATCTGCTGTGGATAATTGTCTACCCACACACTTGTTAGGTATATATATTCCCACCTCAATGTATTTTTGGATGTATGGAACTGTAACTGCATTGACTGTATTTCTGAATGCATATCAGATATGACAAGCTTTCACAGACCACATGTAGACATCAGGTGGTATCATGTATGCTGTCAGTAACACAGAAGCGGAAACACAATGGGAAATGTGTTGAAAGCACTTGAGGTCAGATCAATGAGCTGCGCTGTGGCTAAAGACTTTCACCTGGGCAGGAGGAAACTCTTTCAATCCCAAACGCAAAAAATATTATTGATTACTGTTTTCTTTTCACTGTAATGAGTCCATTATTACCGAACTGAATGTGTCTAAGGGAAAGTGAGCATGGCCCTTCGGTCATCTGTTTTATAGTCTTTTATTAATTTAGCAAAAGTAAACTAAAGGTAATCAAAAAGCAGTCAAAATGCATTACCTAATGTGTTACCAACTACAATTTTCATCATTTAATTTGTAATCAGTAATGTAATACAATTTGTAAGTATTTACCCCGCACTAGGTACGTTTACATGGACACTCTTTGCTTTCATCCGAATTAATTCATTCTGATTGACGAATCTGAATGTAGTGTTTACATGGACGCTAAGTAAAGTGATCGGGTTGATATGCACATTCATATGTCACAAGCTTCTGATAGGATTTACCGTGACATGCACACACTGCATGAATATACAGAGTTTCACGCTTTTTTCGCATGCTATTTTTAAAAAAACACACATGATATTTATGTACTTCAGATTCTAATTAGGCAACCACCAGCACATGAACTGTTGTGCAGTGCTGCTTACTTAAAAAAAATAATAATAATAGTAAAAGTGACCGTTCCCACACCCAAAACCAGTCCTTTGTTGATGAGAGTCTTAAACAAGGACTCTGGTGGAATGTTGTCGAGCTCTACTTTACAGATGCTTAGTGAAAGGGGAGTTTTATGATGACAGGATACTTATTTATGACACTTTATTCGCCAGGAAGAACAGCTCAATCTGCGCGTCATACGTCATTACGCTATTTCTACGCCACTGCGCATACACAGAACTTTCTAGTTTCAGTTTTCAATCCAAGCAAATGTTTACATGTTCTCTCGATCGGATTACAAAATGAATAAACCACTCCTTGCAATCCAATCAAAATTTTAGTCAAATCTGGCAAATTCAATCTGACTGACGTGTTTATATGTGACTTTTTTATTCTGATTGTGCCTGTAGTCCTATTACGATCAGATTAGTAGGGTGTATGTAAACGAAGCTACTGATTGTGTGTAATCTCGTATTATATAATTCATGAAAATGGTTTATAAATGTATATCATACTCATAATGTACAGTATGTATGAAAGTATATGTTGTGTCACTACTAGTAGTTTTATCAAAAGGACTGTTCATTTACAATTTCACACCACCTGTTTACTAACATGATGATTCTCAGTTGACCTCTGGATATACTTGACTGAAGAGGGGAAATGTGCAAGAGGTTGTGCAAATTAGTTGGGGGCTAGTGTGAACTTCGATTGGATCAATACAGTAATTAGAGCCGCCACTCGAGGCAGAGCCAGTGAAGAAGAGCATCCTGCCACACAGGAATACGCTATAAACACTCTCAATGTCCTCTCTGAAGGTGTGCGTGCGCATGTTCAGACATGTGGGCCTGAGAGCCCTCGTGCTGCTCGGTGTCTCTATGATTTGTTAGGTGTCACTCTCAGACATGGAGCTGGGTGAGCAGCTAGGGGAAAGGTCAGGGAGTTTGACCGGGCGCCGCTTGTTATTTCCTTACAGGAGAGGTCAAAAGATCAGCCGGAATCTATCAGAGCATCTCTTACAACAGATTTGCCAAACAGAACAAGCAGTTTAGGATGGGCTTTGATTGCAGTTCTCGTTAACAAACAACTGAGAAAAATGCATAAGCACATCCAAACACACACACAATATAAATCACACACTATATCACCTCAGAGCCTCTGTTGGTTGGAGCTAAACAAACTAGCGTTGCATCACCAATGTCAGTCCCTTTAGAGGTCAAAATATATACTATATATACTGTTCATGTTAATTTTAACATTTAATAATGCATTATTAATATATATATATATATATATATATATATATATATATATATATATATATATATATAATTTATTGTTTTATTATTACTTTTTCTTTTTTAGTAGTCATCTGCCATGTCATATTGACCAACAATTAACTTTTCCAAACTTTCACTAATGTGACCTCACCTTTACAGGGTTTATTAATTGTATGATCCATTAATTGTGTGCGTTTCCCAAATGATTTGGTGTTTCCTGAAATCATAATTCAAAAGTACATGTGCAAACAGCATTGCAAACGTGTGTGGTTGGAGCTACATCTCTCGAACTGTGGTTGAAAGCATAGTTACTTGGACTTCAGTAGATCATGCATTTGGACACAATGAGCAAAATGAACATGCAGTACAATCTATATCGTTCCTTCCATTTCAGTATATATGTTTCAGTTTATATATTTTGGTGTGTCAACAGTCAGCGCCGGAAGTGTGCGCATGTATTCAAATGAATAGGGGAAGTGTGACGTAAGAGGGAACCCACAATGATGCAAAATAACAGGGAACAAAAACCAATAAAATAGTCATCAGGTGCCATGGTCATTAAATAGATCTTCAATCGATTGATTAGTTTGAGTGATTACTCCACCACCTGCCCATGACGTCATTAACAACAGTCCTATATTGTTAAGAAATCAAAGCCCTAATTGGAACTTGAGTGTTTCCCAAAAGCAACTATATGGTCGTAAGTTCCTTCGCTACGTTCATTGGAATTAACGACCATGGTTAGCTAACTATGCTTTTGGGAAACGCACCCCTGGTCAGTATGATTAGGACTGGTGTATCACATTGGACAAGTAACAAATCAGCTAAAGATTTCCAGTGGAGAGCAGCCAGTAATGAAAACAGCAAAGGAATGAAATAACCTGGCTGTAGTGATGAATGAGTCCAGTGGAGGAGATTGGAGAGCAGGAGCAGGAAGAATATTATCAGCTCACATCATAAACCAGGTAATAATGATAGCAGATAGGCCTACACACCGGTGATTTGGCTGGTGCCAAAGCCTCATCCGACAGCAGGATACAGGCCGATGGGGGAGAGAAAGAGAGAAAATAGAGGTGGAGGATGTGTTTGTGGTGGGCGAGAGACACTGACGGATTGATTGCCCAGTGATTTGGGTCAATTTCTAACCCCATCGGCCTGTGACAGCGGCTGCATTGTCTCAGGATGCTATTGCTTTCCACTGTCTCAGACTCCCATTAAAAAGCATTTGGGCTTCATTACAGTGGATTGCGTAAACAAGTTACAGGTATGGGGAGGGGGAACAATTTGCATCCCTGATGTGTGCCACCAGAGGCCTCAAAAAATGGGAAAACATTGATGCAGCTGATTGTCCTCAATTTCCCTCTGAAATAAACACCATCCGTTCACGTAGGAAACACAATACTCATTATGAGATTTTTGATGCCACAATCCACAAGCAAACTCTTTTGCGAGGAAAACAACTGTCCGCAATTTAAATGTGAATGCACAACAGTTCCTGGTTGAATTTAATTAATTTTCTTTTCAACAGATGGAGGAAAATGTGCAGTGTGTGGTAAACAAAAGGCCTCGCTTATGGAAATGAGATTCTTCTCACACCGAACAATACAACAAATATGATTGAATTGGATGTTTACACCTCAATAATCAAGCAGACACTTTGCAACCTCCAAGAGTTTTGTATTGCATTGGAAACAGTTTTTTAGTGTTCATGAAACAGAGCTGTTCCCTTTGGAAGAATGCATGAAAGCATTATAGATCCCAGGCTCAGTCTAAAGCTATCAAAATGTTAGCAGGAAGTTTTGTTTGCATTTCTATCCGTAGCTTTCATTGTCTCTCAAGGTATCCAAACCACCAACCCATATGCAACCTTAATGGATCCGATAATAGAAACTGAAACATTATGCTGAATGGTTTCGACTAATTAGCCAGCGTTTGCTTCTGTGTCTGTTGGTTTCTTCACTGCATCCATCTGCTGTTTGGGTTAGGTAAATAGTAAAGCACGCCTGTGCAATACATTCGTGGCCCTATAAATGTTAAATGTCTGGACAGACACTTACCATTTCTGGAGTTACATTTGTCTGTGAAAAGATCATTCAAGGTAAAACAGTAAATAAATTACACTACATCATGTCTAACAAATAATTAAATGTGTAGTTCAATGCACACAGATTGTTGTGTCACTAGAAATATTTCCAGCTATTTTTAAACAGTTTACGAATAAAGCAATATTTCAGTCACATGTATCTAAGAGATTAAAATCGTCCAGAGAAAAAAAAAGCACCTGTTGTGATTTTATTAAATATAATAAATTAGTTGCAGTTTTGAGCACACAGATGAGGTTGTGGTATTTTAGACCAGAGATACTTTTTTTTTATTTGACCAAATTATTCAGTCATATGTCTTGATGCTTAGTCACATGACATTATTTTTATTTTTATTTTATTGGGGGGGGGGGGGGGGGGTGCATCTAGGAGTTCAAGGGAACTTCAAACTGCGTCCTCTAAGGGTTGCTATGGGGAACACCTCGTCGTGACCCGTGTCTGAAGCATTCATAAAAAAAATAGTTGGCATGCGACAGCCTCTGATGTCACTACCGGCGTGACTATAAACAAGCACTGGGAGAACACGTCATTCTCTTCTTCGTCTTCACTGGCTGTTCTGTTTGAAGAGTGCATCTGAAAGAACTGGAGCAATCTTTCTCTGTCTATCATGGCGACATGGCTAGCAATGTTTGATAATGTGTGCATACAATGATACACACGATCTTTGCGTCATTTGTTTGGGTCAAGAGCACGCACGCAATGTCTTTAAAGAGGCAATCTGCGTGCATTGTGAGCTGAGGCTGAGCCTTCTCAATCCTCCTGCCCTGCAAATGTAGAGTTGTTGGAGGTTATGGGTCGCGGCACGGCACAGTTGGACTTGCCATAAAAGTGCGCTAACAAGGTGACACCGTGAGGCCGCCTCGATAAGCATATTCTTTCTCACCATAGCCCTCCAGCTCAGGTGAACCTTCCATTTCTGACTGGTCTCCGTACAGAGATCGAAAATAAATGAAAGAGGCAGTTTTCTTCTTGCATCCATCAGTTTCAGTATTAGAGTTGTGCAGACATCAAGGCGATGCGTGAGAGCGGCTATGAGAGGATGCCCCCAGTGGTTTCAAGATTTTTATTTGTCACAAACACAATTATATAGAGCATATATAACTAGCAGTGAAATGTGAGTAAAGAGAGCGTTCTTTCTGTGGGGGAGACGTCCTCTCTTAATCTCCCTCCTTGCCATCTAAGCCCCATCAAGAAATACATCTCGCTTAAATGGCAAGGCACACTCAGCAGCAGGTCAGGCTGTGGCTTTATTACACACGATGGTGGTGCTTTAAGCATATCAGACAGATCTGTTAAGAAACCTGGATATAGGCAAGGGCCTTTCTCCTGATCAGGTAGCCGAGCCGCACCGCACCACAGATCTCTTTCCATGCTACCAAGCAGGCTGCTTCCGCCATGGGCAGGACTATGGCGGCCATGGTTGTTGCGGAGAGACATCTGTGGATGAACATGATGCTCACGTTTTGCCTTCTGAACTTTACAGTATTTCCGTTGAGATGGTGATCGAGAAGTTCAGGGAGACGAAGGCGTGCTCCGCTGCTTTCAGATCACCGAACCTCCTGATCACCGTCTCAACGGAAATACTGTAAAGTTCAGAAGGCTAAACATGAGCATTGAGTTCATCCACAGATGTCTCTCCGCAACAACCATGGCCGCCATAGTCCTGCCCATGGTGGAGTCCAGGTCCAAGCCGAACAACATAGGGGTCCTGGCCTATCTCAATCTGAGGATCAAAGATGGGCACAGAAGGCTAGTGTCGCAACTCGCGCTCCTCCCCCACCTGGGGGCAGGGGTAAGAGGAATCGTGAGTCACAAGAAGGTAAGCAGAGCCTAAGGTATGTGATAGCAGATGAGGCAGCGTTCTCTTCCGAATCAGAGCGATACCTAGGTATCTACTCGTTCCCTTTGGGGATTTTTAACTTCTGCTTTTATTCCCCCCTTTCTAACTACCCTGTAACCACCAGCTCGAGGTTAGGTGGAAACCTCTCACATAACAATCTCCTATGCTGGTGTTTTTGGCTGGTTCTATGTTAGCAACCACCTTACTGATGGTCCGGACTAAAAGGAGGCGCCCTTTGAGCGGGGCTCCAGCGCAATAGGGTGGGTGAGTATGTAACACTTTCTGTATATACTTATGTGTATTAAATTGCTGGTGGTTATGTGTCTACTAATAAACTCTGTGGGCCCTATCTTGCACCCAGCGCAATTGACTTTGTACACCGACGCATGTGTCATTCCTATTTTGCACCCGCGCAAAGCGCGCTTTTCCCTCCACAGAAGCACGTCGCTAAACTAGTGAATGAACTTGCGCTCCCTGGGCGGTTCAGCGCAAAAAAGGAGGCGTGTTCCGGCGCAAACGATCCCTGGTGCTATTTTGTTGTTCCATTAAACAATTGCGCCACTGACCAGAAAAAAACCTAGTCTAAAGTCAGTGGCGCGTTGCGCGTTGTTCATTATGCTATTTTAAGGGCGCATGCTTGGCCATAATGTATAGCGTGCACAACGCGCATACACTTTGCTCATGTAATCTACACAGATGCAACAGTTATTTTTGCAAATCATAAATTGTTACACTAAAAAAATATTAACACATGAGATGACGGAAATCATTGTGGTGTGCCACGAAGATGTGAAAAAAATAGGCATAAAACTAGCTCACCAATTATTCAGGCTAATTATTCTCCCATCCCCATACAACACAACTTCTCTGTCTTTCACTGCTCTTACAAGAACATCAGTCTCCTCGGCTGTGAACCGCTCCTGGCATGC
This sequence comes from Carassius auratus, assembly GCF_003368295.1. Taxonomy (NCBI): domain Eukaryota; kingdom Metazoa; phylum Chordata; class Actinopteri; order Cypriniformes; family Cyprinidae; genus Carassius; species Carassius auratus. The sequence goes on along the minus strand of NC_039291.1, from coordinate 3,667,307 downwards.
GCCTGGTAAATACGCCATAATAATAGCAATCCATAATGGAACTTGCGCACCTGCTTTTAAAGGGAATGTTGGATGACGCTCTGATTGGTTTATTTCACGTTACGCCCAAACCACACCTATGAATAATGAAGCTACTTCAGGCCAACCCATTTTAGATTTGCGCCGGGCGCAAGAGCCATTTATCCCGCCGGGAAAATAGCAACAGCGCCGAGACCCGCCCACAAAGTTACTTGCGCTTCGCGCTTTGACACTTGCGTTTCAGATCGTTAAAATAGGGCCCTGTGAGTTTCTTTTGCAGTGTTCAGTTACAGTGTTTACTAAACACTCGTCAGTACCAGCCAGCCATTTAGTTGTGCTGTCGCATCCAGCGGGAAGTGGAGGTGCCAGTTACAGAAGTCTTAGGGGTTTGTAAAATTTTGCCAGATGTTTGTAAAATTTGAGTTTGCCTCTCCTGTGCAGTTCAGCGCCTCTGCGATGCTTAGGAACCTTTAGGTACACACGCTAAGCTCTGTGTACTTTCTGAAAACCACAGGGTGGTTGGTGTGCACGTGAACATGCTAAACTTTCTAAAGTGGTAAATGTGCACGCCAGACTCTGAAATCATGTACGGTAAGGGTTACACACTCTGCCTCGTTCCCTTTCTTGAGATTATTAGGCCTTGGTTCCTTATGTATTGGTTTATACACTTCTAGCAAGTCTTTGTGCACTTTCTGAAATCCACACTGTGCTAAGTTTACACACTAGTATTCTGCATTCTTTCTAAAATCCTATATGGTGATGGCTTCGCCTGGTTGCTTCATGCCCTTTCTTGAGTTGGTAAAAGCCCCGTTCATCTTGGGCGCCACTCCACCTATGTGTCCTCAGATTCATATCTAAATGGGTTGTTACTACTGGGATCTTTCGAGACAGCTCTTTCAGCAAGCTTATGCAAAAGCAAGCGGTAGCCCCTGTGTGACAGGCTTGGTATAAAATGCTAGGTTCTTAGTAGCGTCCCTTTAAAGGAATCTTTCCTGATTTCAAGCCTTCAGCTCTACCCCGGGCCGAGGCCATAACGATTAAGTTGGGTATGTAGCAACTTCGTTGACGAAGACTATGATGAAAAATATTCGTCAACTAACCTTTTTCATGGACGAAAACTAAATAAAAACTAAATATAAAGTCAGATATGATGACGAAAAACGTGACGAAATATAACTGACACTTTAGTCAACGAATAAAAATGAGACGAAAATATATGGGAGGGACGAATGGAGAAGAGATCCAATCAGAGCGAATCTTTGAGGGTAGGTTGATCTATGCAGAAGCAGCCGATCCATTTTAAAAAGCCGCGGCAAATGCAAGCGCAACAGCTAAACAAACGCAGCAGCAGTTACACAGAAAAGAGAACAAATATGAGTTTGCAGAAATTCGCACAGTTTCGAGGACGTTTTCATAACAGTTAAGTTGTTTACACAGGGAACTACACTGCGACCATTTGAAATGCCATTGCGACCCAAATTTTTATGGGGTCGTAAATGTATCACTGATTATTTTTGTACCTACTTATGTGTAATGCTATGTTTTAATATGAGCATTTATTAAAACAGAAATGTGTATTTTAAGAATACGTTTTATAACGTGCTCCGAGCATTGAACACATCAAGTTGGCTTCAGCCCCGCGATGCGGGACAGTTGAACTGAGCAGCTGGTTACTCGCGCAAGACTGAACCGAGCTCTCCTTCAGGACGTTTGCGTCCTCCTGCACCTGAACGAACAAATACAAATCGCATTGTAAATAAACATACGAAAAAGAGCGAAAAGTGAAAGAGCTCAATTCAGCAGCGCGGTGTTCTGGTGTTCAGGGAGCAAGCAGAGACGCGTCTCAAAGTCTTCTTGCTTTTGTACCGACAACAAATACATACTAAATATGTCGAAATACCCGTCTTGGAAAGTGTGTTCGAAAAGGTCTGTAGTTATGTCTTCAGTGAAAGTAAAGAGTTGGAAAGAAATCGGATGTGTATCTTTATAATGGATGCATTTGTCTCTTAAAGTGTCTCTTAATTTACTAGCTCTGCTGTCAGTGTCTTTAATGTATGAAAATGAAAGTAAATCACTCACTGCTCTTGATTAAATTACTTTGTAGTTTTAACAAGAATTTATCCAAAGTCAATCCAAAAATCAGATAGAATAGATTATATTGTTTTACTAGTGACTAAAAAATACCAAAAAAAATTAGGGACCTGAGCATGTTTTACTTAAGTGTTTCTTTCTTTAATTGCTAATGCAACCTTTTCACACCACAGACTGAACCAAATTAAGCATTGCATCAGACATTATCAAGATGAATTTGTTGTTCTGACACAGTTTAACCCTGAGTTATTGTCATATTTTATTACCAATTTCTAAACTACAGCAAATAAACTGTGATATTGTAAGAAATGATGAAGGTGTCTGAATACATTTTGGTTTGATTGTGTATTTTATTTTACAGTGAAGACTATGCAGTGCTATTTTAAATGAACAAAAACAAACTTAAAAAAATGTAAACTTTGTGTAAATATCACAAATAAAGAAATATAATGAACATACAATACAAATATAATATAGGTGGTTGTCTATTTTAATAATACTGTACTTCATCTTGAAAGAATGTCATATGCATTGCATATCATTTAGGACGAATGCATATCTTTTTCAGAGAGCATGTATATTTTTCATTGAGAGCAGGCCTTATGTTTATTTTATAAATACCATTCCATAACAGACTGATGGAAACATTTAGTCAAGTCAACTAAGTTGACTTTGTTCTACTAAAAAAAAAACTAGACTAAGACTAAAAGACTTAAGACTAGACTAAGACTAAAACTCTTATGATATTTAGTCGACTAAAACTAGACTAAGACTAAAACATTTCAGATGACTAAAATGTGACTAAAACTAAATGGTGTGTTATTCAAAAGACTAAGACTAAATCCGAATTTGCTGACAAAATTAACACTGGTATGTAGCTTAGGCCTTTGCTTCAGACACTGGTCATGACGAGGTGTTCCCCATAGCGACCCGTAGAGGATGCATTGTCTCATTCCCTACTCTATGACGAAAAATATTCGTCAACTAACCTTTTTCATGGACGAAAACTAAATAAAAACTAAATAAAAAGTCAGATATGATGACGAAAAACGTGACAAAATATAACTGACACTTTAGTCAACGAATAAAAATGAGACGAAAATATATGGGAGGGACGAATGGAGAAGAGATCCAATCAGAGCGAATCTTTGAGGGTAGGTTGATCTATGCAGAAGCAGCCGATCCATTTTAAAAAGCCACGGCAAATGCAAGCGCAACAGCTAAACAAACGCAGCAGCAGTTACACAGAAAAGAGAACAAATATGAGTTTGCAGAAATTCGCACAGTTTCGAGGACGTTTTCATAACAGTTAAGTTGTTTACACAGGGAACTACACTGCGACCTTTTGAAATGCCATTGCGACCCAAATTTTTATGGGGTCGTAAATGTATCACTGATTATTTTTGTACCTACTTATGTGTAATGCTATGTTTTAATATGAGCATTTATTAAAACAGAAATGTGTATTTTAAGAATACGTTTTATAACGTGCTCCGAGCATTGAACACATCAAGTTGGCTTCAGCCCCGCGATGCGGGACAGTTGAACTGAGCAGCTGGTTACTCGCGCAAGACTGAACCGAGCTCTCCTTCAGGACGTTTGCGTCCTCCTGCACCTGAACGAACAAATACAAATCGCATTGTAAATAAACATACGAAAAAGAGCGAAAAGTGAAAGAGCTCAATTCAGCAGCGCGGTGTTCTGGTGTTCAGGGAGCAAGCAGAGACGCGTCTCAAAGTCTTCTTGCTTTTGTACCGACAACAAATACATACTAAATATGTCGAAATACCCGTCTTGGAAAGTGTGTTCGAAAAGGTCTGTAGTTATGTCTTCAGTGAAAGTAAAGAGTTGGAAAGAAATCGGATGTGTATCTTTATAATGGATGCATTTGTCTCTTAAAGTGTCTCTTAATTTACTAGCTCTGCTGTCAGTGTCTTTAATGTATGAAAATGAAAGTAAATCACTCACTGCTCTTGATTAAATTACTTTGTAGTTTTAACAAGAATTTATCCAAAGTCAATCCAAAAATCAGATAGAATAGATTATATTGTTTTACTAGTGACTAAAAAATACCAAAAACAAAAAAAAAAAAATTAGGGACCTGAGCATGTTTTACTTAAGTGTTTATTTCTTTAATTGCTAATGCAACCTTTTCACACCACAGACTGAACCAAATTAAGCATTGCATCAGACATTATCAAGATGAATTTGTTGTTCTGACACAGTTTAACCCTGAGTTATTGTCATATTTTATTACCAATTTCTAAACTACAGCAAATAAACTGTGATATTGTAAGAAATGATGAAGGTGTCTGAATACATTTTGGTTTGATTGTGTATTTTATTTTACAGTGAAAACTATGCAGTGCTATTTTAAATGAACAAAAACAAACTTAAAAAAATGTAAACTGTGTAAATATCACAAATAAAGAAATATAATGAACATACAATACAAATATAATATAGGTGGTTGTCTATTTCAATAATACTGTACTTCATCTTGAAAGAATGTCATATGCATTGCATATCATTTAGGACGAATGCATATCTTTTTCAGAGAGCATGTATATTTTTCATTGAGAGCAGGCCTTATGTTTATTTTATAAATACCATTCCATAACAGACTGATGGAAACATTTAGTCAAGTCAACTAAGTTGACTTTGTTCTACTAAAAAAAAAACTAGACTAAGACTAAAACTCTTATGATATTTAGTCGACTAAAACTAGACTAAGACTAAAACATTTCAGATGACTAAAATGTGACTAAAACTAAATGGTGTGTTATTCAAAAGACTAAGACTAAATCCGAATTTGCTGACAAAATTAACACTGGTATGTAGCTTAGGCCTTTGCTTCAGACACTGGTCATGACGAGGTGTTCCCCATAGCGACCCGTAGAGGATGCATTGTCTCATTCCCTACTCGGGGAACCATGGTTACATTCTTAACCTGAGACGTTTATTTGGTATCTGTGTGTTGTAGTGTATGTCCATGTATTTTTACATACACTATATGTATATTCAATATTTTCATATTTTTTCATTATATTGTGCAAACAATTTGTAAACTAAGCTATTTGTCCCAGAAGACAAAATGGTCACTTCTAGAAAAAAAAGAAAGAAAAGGAATTTATGTTGTAGCCACCTTGATGCTTTTATTTTATATAATAAATTATCTGCAATTTAGCGCACTCAGTGTGAACATTTTTAAAGTGAATTTTCAAAATTGTATTACAATTTTGACATTTCCATTCAGCATTGATATTGAAAAAAAATAAACTGTGCAGGATTACACAGTTCTGGACATTAATTTTGAATGTTTAATTTGTGATAACCATGTAAGGAAAAAACTTGGGTCAAATTTGTGTAGGTCTGGAATGTGTATAACAACCAATAGAGCTGAACCATTCCCTCAGATTTGGGGGGTAGTTAATGGTTGGGATTAGTGATCAGGTTAGTGTTAGCCTTACGAGTGGCAGTAACATCAAAGGTTGATCCAGGACATGTCTGTTAAATATTCCGATACATTGAGCCCCAGAAGCTGAGACTCAGAGATTTAAGTTACAAATGAGACACTTGGTTACTGCAGCGGTTTTATCATTCTCCATTCCGATGCTCTTGTAGATCCTGCACTTGAGTTCTTTGAGTGAATTTATTTTTACATTGTGCTGTAATGTACGGGGTAGATTAACTTAACCCAGCATTAGAGATATTGATGAGTTCCCTCAGAGAAGCGTAGAATTCTCAGATTGCCTGCACCAGCTGCAGTAAACCTTGCTCAACACACCCAGGTTAAAACCGTTTTTGAGAGTGATGAAGGAGTCTGGCAGAAATTCTGCCGTTAAGAAGGTACCCGTTTGGTTAGGCATGTATTGTTGTGGTTAAGATATTTTGACGTGCTAATCCTTTAGATGCTCCTTAAGTGTCTCAGAGTCTGTACAAGCTTTATTGACTGACTGAATCCCAGTAATTAGAAGAGAACAGGAGGCCTTCACTACATGACCGATGGGGATTCACACAGTAATTCATTGCAAAAATATAGATTAAATAGCTAATAACTAAGAACACTAATAAATAAACAAAAAAAAAAAAAAAAAAAAAAAGGTGTAGTCTTTTAAGTCCAGTTCAGATTCTCATATTAAGCAGTCTGATGACTGTAAGCAAACTGCCTAGTAGCATGATTAAATTATGTGGTTACTGTTCTAGGACTATTGTTTGCTGTTTACTTTTTAGTCATTAATGTTAGTTAATATGGTAGATCAATTTATTGTTTTACTAACTGAACATTTCCTGAACAAGAAATATATAGTTGCCTATATTGATTTATGTAGCATTTAGAGAACTAATAATTTCCATTTCAGTTTTACTTAGGACAATGTTAAGACATTATTTGAGAGAACCTAAAAATATGGAAGCATCAAGTTGACTTTTTAAAGGGGTCATATATTTATTTTCTTTTTTTGCTGTAACAGTGTGGTGTAACAGAATATGTTGAAATGCTTTAATGTTCAAAAAACACATTATTTTTCAAGTATTGTACATTATTGTAGGTCCTCTATGCCCCGCCTCTCTGAGTTGTTTTCTGCAAAGTCACTCCTTCTGACAAGAGCAATCTGCTCTGATTGGCCAACTGACCCAGTGCATTGTGATTGGCTAAACACTGCAAGAATTCGTCAGAAATGTAACACCTCTTTCTGTAATCATGAGCTTCATCTTTCAAAATAAATGTATAAAGACAGTTAATAATGTCCTTAGTTTTCCCATCAGTTTAAGCCTGAAAGAGTAACAGAGTGGCGTGACAGGCACAGTGATGAAGCTCGTGTTTGCAGTACACAAACCACAGACGGTTAAGACAGCTGACTCCACTGTGATGTGACTCTCTCTCTCTCTCTCTCTTTTTCTCTCTCTTTTCTCTCTCTCTCTCTCTCTTACACACGTATGCACGCGTGCACACACACATGCAATGCACAAAACTTGTCAACAGTCAATAGCAAACACTTAACTTATAACAAAACATATTTAAAGAGGCTGATTCAGAAGCACCAGTTTGTCGTATCAAAGTCAGAATGACCTCCTCTCCTCGGTTCATAAAACTGTCATCCATAAAATGCATAGCTGACTACCTGTGTAACTGAAACCACATCTGCTTTCTTTGTGTGAACATTGGTTGAACAATATAGCTCATTGCTATTTTGAAATTACAGGACATATACCCAAGAATGTATTTTGTGGTTTTAGTATAGTGTTAAACATTAATTTGCATTATTAACATTAATTAAACATTAATTCTGTACTGAAAATAAAATGTAATCATGTTGGTTTAGAATTAAAGGTGCTGTAGGGAACTTTTGTAAAAAAAAATATTTTTTTACATATTTGTTAAACCTGTCATTATGTCCTGACAGTAGAATATGAGAAAGATAATCTGTGAAAAAAATCAAGCTCCTCTGGCTCCTCCCAGTAGTCCTATTGCCATTTGCAGAAACTCCATCGCTCCCGGTAAGAAACAACCAATCAGAGCTGCGGTCCGTAACTTTGTTTGTGTTCAAAATGTAGAAAAATGTATATAATAAGCGAGTACACCATGAATCCATTTTCCAAAACGTGTTTTTAGCTTGTCCTGAATCACTAGGGTGCACCTATAATAAGTGTTTACATTCAGACTATTTTAGATTGCTTCGGGGGTACCGCGGCGGAGTAACCCAGTACCTTTGTGATTCTTCATAGACATAAACAGAGAGAAGTAGTTCCGGATACAATGTTCTTCAGCAAGATGCAAGCAGTTCTGTTTATCTGTAGGTCAAAAGTTCCCTACCGCAGCTTCAACCAGGTTTTTGCATGAAACTTTGAGTGGCTGTGGAAAGATGTTCTCCCTTTGCTAAAAACTCCTCCTGCAAACCTCACGCCTTATCCATTTTCCTCTCAGAGGAGGTTTCCTCATATCACACGCTGCAGGGCATTTTTCCTCTCCCTGTGTCTGGATCACCTTACACGAGGTGCTTTCAGTGCGTTCTGGCAGAAACCGTACAGTAATCCCTATCCCTGCACATCTCATCCTTACCTGGAGCCCGACCAGACCAAATCCAATCGATATGGCTCCATTCAGCCAAACCGAGACCTTTAGAGTGGGCCAAATGGAAAACTTACAGCATTGCAGATGTTATACTAACAAACCCAAATGTAAGAGAAGAATGTGAGTGGGATGAATAGATTTTTATATGCCTTTGGAAAAAGCGGGAAGTGGATAGATATTTGAGTGGCTGTAATTAGCTTGGAGATGCACCGATTAATGGCTTCCAGCAAAAACTGACCAACAGGCCCTGGCGCCATACTGTCTCTAGTGATTTTGAGAGTTTTTCTTTTTCAGCCTCCAATAAGACAGCATGCTTGCATCCCTTGGCCATAAATATCTTATTCTCTTTGCTGGTCATCTTTAAATAGCTTCTTTTTTTTTTTTTTTTTTTTTTTTTTCATGGATCATCGCTTAAAATTAATATTCAAATGCAATTCTTACAGAAGTAGTGCACCCAAAAATGTACATTTGCTGAACTGTCACTCACCCAAAGGCCATTCGAGATGTAGATGAGTTTGTTTCTTCATCAGATTTGGGGAAATTTAGCATTTCATCACTTGTTCAGCAAAGGACGTTCTGCAGTGAATGGGTGCCATCAGAATGAGAGTCCAAACTGTTTATAAAAACATCACAATAATCCACATGTAATCCATCCATAAATATTGCTTTCTGATAAAAGTGTGTCATCTATCGATAATATTGCCTTCTTTAAAACAAAACAACATAATGATAGATGTGTTTCTTACAAACACAAAGCTGTTCAATGCTCCAGTCATTTGTTGATGGACTGGGGGGGGGGGGGGGTTACTTGTGGATTATTGTGGTGTTTTTACAATTCTGACGGCACCCATTCACTGCAGAGGAAGTGATCTAATGCTACATTTCTTCAAATCTGTTTAGATGACGAAACAAACTAAATTTAATTAAACAATGCAAAAAAAAACAAAAAAAAAAAAAAACACGTATTGCAGGGTCTATGTTCATAAATGTCAGTATGTTTCAGGACACTTGAGGGCTGATGTACATCAGCTGCATCTTCCTGTTTTACCTGCAACTCCAGATACTGTTAAACAGGTTAGACAGCCGAGCCTTCATGTCCAGCTCCTGACCCCATGGGGCCTTGCAGGAAAAAATAAGTCTCCATGTGCACCTTTTTCTAATTAGCAAGGAGCCAATATGCTGAGAGGATGTTTGTGATAGGCTTAGCCTGTAATCTTGTTGTTCCTTTCAGTTGGTCACTCTCGACGTCACGGAACGAGGGTTACATACGTAACGGAGACATTTTCCTCTTGTCCTGCTAAACTAGAATTAACTTCAGAAATTGGTACTAATGGAACCATTGTATGTAAAATGTAGATAATTCTAGGCTAGCCCACCTATTTTGAGTGAAATGATCATTACATTTTTAGAGTTATGTTACAAATAAATAAAAAAATAGCCAGATATATCATGAAATATTAGGAATCCTTTAATATACAGTTGCATCAGAAGTAAGCAGGCGCTAAGTTCCAACGTCTTATACACAGTCAGGTAGCACTACTGAGTGAACATAATGTTCATAATCCGAGCGATTGTTTTGTAATATGTCTGCCACTTGAGTGTAGTGTATTGTAGTCCTCTTTATAATTACCTCTTCAATTATTTACATGTTACTTGAATAAACATGATACAATTTTAATATACCAAACTATGCAATCAGTGGAGATGAATGCATTGTTTAACATTGTTTATTTAATAGTCTTAATTGACCACCATCTTTGAGCAAATATTATAGTTGATGATTAAAAATCCATTATGAAGTATTACTGTAATACAAATTGCAAACACACCATTGAGTGTTTGTTCTTTTGATCAGAGGCAACACTCCTTCCAAAAGTAAACCGTTTGAGAAAACACATTTTTGAAAATATCTCAAAGTTGATACGTTAGCTGTTTACCAGACCCTAGCAGGCTGCTTTGCTGTCTACTCCCCACAAAGACAACTGCTTTCTAAAGTCCAAAGTATGCTTTGGTTTTTATGCACAGGTGTGATGTGATGTTATTTTCATCACCAGCATGTGATGAACATTGTGTTAGCAGTACAAAAGGTTGTTGGTTCGATTCCCAGGGAACACACATACTGGTAAAAATATGTATAGCCTCAAAGCACTTTAAGTTGTTTTGGATAAAGGCATCTGCTAAATGCTTAAATGTACTTTACATGTAAGAATTATGTCAAACCTGAATCATGTAATATCATGTAGAAAACAAACCTTGAAAATATCTTCTGTCATTTGGCAGTGTTGAAGCAGCTTTGCGCGTGCAGTTTGTAAATTACTCTGTACGGCAAGTAAAGACTGAAATGCAATAGATTACCATCATCTTATTTTTTCTTAATTAAATTGCTTCCTAGCATAATTATAAAAAAAAAAAAAAAAAAAAAAGCTGTTGTGTTAGGTTGTGTTGATTCAGGTTTCACAGCCAATAAATGCTTACATCTCTTTAATGTATATAGATCCAAGATGGCTGTTTCAGACTCTCTCAGTCAAGTGCTGTTACCTGCTTAGGGATTTTTAATATCATCTCCCAGCAATGCAGAAGTTGGAAATCATTGTTTATAGGTGGCATTAGAGCACCGCTCCTCTGCTTTACCGGTTAGGCTGACCGATTTTATGATTGCCGTACATGGAGACAGGCTGCAAGTATATGGTCACCAGACCATGTGATTGACCCATTCGATAACTGAGCAACACACAATAAAATGTGCATTGCATCTGATTGACCTCTCCATTGTTTATGTAGATGTGGGCACGCTATTGCCGGTTGTACAACACAGGAAAAATAATCACACCCCACCACTTCCTCCATCTCACTACCTGACACCATCAGACCTCTATAACTGCTGTCTGACACTGCGGAGACCCGACAGCACGCTGCCGATTATTGATTGGGTGAAAACACAATAGCAGTATTAAACATTCATGTCTGTGAATACCGACACTTTGACATCTCAGGGGGTTTGGCAGCGCGAGACCGCAAGGGCGGGTCAAACCAAAATCTGATAAGATTGGTCCAAATTTTACGCAACATCTGTCGTCAGATGCTGTTAGCTGAAATCTCAAGTAAAATCAGCAGCATGTGCTGTCTGGTAATCAAAAAGTCAGAGAACGCTGGAGCAATAATCTCCCCAAGTAAAAACTATTTTTAAAAGGAGTATTAATTGGTAAGTGAGATTTTATCCCCTTAAAAAAGGTCAAGTGAAACATTTAACAAGCAATTAAGAAGAGGAAATGCCATCTGGCAATTGGCAACTGTAAAATAAATTGGCATAAATAATTAAGGGGAATAACAGGAAGGAGAAGGGAATAAAGCTCTGGGTGGATTGCTGGGCTAATGTCAGCTGTCTCTCTCGCTCTCAAAGTGTTCAGAGTCATTCATTACCGAGAGAGCCTCTGCTACTAATGTATGTGATAGATCCCACTGAGAGCCTGGCTCCCAAGAGCCCCTCTCACAGAGCAAATGTAACTGGAAGCCAATCATCAATTACTCTTTCTGCTTTTTTCTCTTTCTTTTTTGTGTTCTCTGTTATCCGAGGCATTAGTGCAGGATTGTATTATGATTCAGTGATTTGACCATGTGTTTGTGGCTTATGGTAATCATCTGGTGACTGAGAGCATCCAAGAGAAGGAAAAGGAATAAAAAAAAAGTTTCAAATATAGTTTAAATGCTCTTAGAAATGTACTCTTTGTATTCATGTTGGTTTCAAATGGGTTTAAAGCAAGACATTAGAGGTGAAAACTTTTTTATTATGCACTGGTCAGTGGAAAGAAAACATCCAGAATACACTTTTAAGTGTTTATTTTATTGCACTTTATCCATTTACATCTGTAGATTCCAATTACATACATATCGTAAAAGGCTGGCTTTTCATTTTTATTTTTATTTTTCTCATACACCGATCCAGGAATCTCCATTACGACAACACTTAAATACATCAAACTTTACAGTTTTATTCCTATATCTTTTTTTCTGAAGGGTTTTATGGAGGGGTTTGTTCATAAATAATTTCTGGCTGTTGACAGTGTTTTCTGATTTATAGAGTGATAAAAAGAGATATAAAAGTCCCCAATTTAAAAACCTTTTTCTCTGATATGTTAACAAAGTGAACAAGAATATAGCGAGCTTATTCAGATTTCTGTTTTGTATGCAGATCAGTGCACATTTACTTAGGAATGCCTTATTTGCATATTTAAACATAAGATTTCAGAAGACTTGAAATACAAAAAATGTTTGTAATTCCTAACATAATCAATAAAAAGGACAGGTATGATGCTATATGTTAAAGTGTGTGTGTGTGTGTGTGTGTGTGTGTGTGTGTGTGTGTTTGTGTGAAACATGGATATATGTATATATATATATATATATATTTGGGCTGCACCAGATTTTATTATATATATATAACCAATTATACTGGAGCACCAGCTAGCGTTCGCACCAAGGGGCAAGGAACTCGACCGGAAGTTGAAGTCGGGTGGGGGCTGCCATCTTTTAGCAGAACTTCACTTGCGTTAGCATTCCCATTGACTCCCATTCATTTTGGCGTCACTTTGACAGCGAATAACTTTACATCTGAGGCGTTTAAAGACTCTGTTTGTCCATTATTTATTTCTAAAGATACACGACAATGTATAAAGGGCTCCATTACCTTCTATGTTACATTATGGCCCCATATAAACAGTTTTTGTAAAAAATAGGCTCTCTGTCGCATTACCGTACAGACAGGTGGAGAAGCTCGCAGGCAATTAACTTGATATGGCGTACTGGCATTACATTTTAAAATACTATACAAAATAATTAATCAGAATACTTACTCCTGCTCACTCACGCCAAAGAACTCCCCGCTCAAGCTCGCCGTCTCTGCAAGATTAACGATGGCAGTTTGCACGCACAGCCATTTAGAAGATTTACATCCGTCAGACAGGTTGCTGACGTCGTCAAGCTTCGTTTGAGTCTGCGCGGAACGGAAGTGCTAAAAAACGCTAAAACTGGGCTTCATTTGTCTCAATTGAATTCCAATGGGGTCGCTGTGTCCATTTCTTTTACTGTCTATGGTTCGCACATCACCGCAGCACACATCGAGCCTCAAGTATCACCTCAACACAAAACATATAGCAGCTAGCGTGGACTTTACACTTTATGTTGAACTATGTATTATTTTGTTGGTGCAACAGTTCATGTTGAACTCTTTATTGTTTTAGCCAAGGTTATTGAGAGTTGGACTTAGTATGTTATGGCCTCTGAAGCAACAGAGAGATGTTTTCTAATAGTCAGTGTTTCCAATGTTCTGAATGTAATTGAAAGTATTGTGTTTTACTTAAAAAACTCTTTACAGAAGGTTCCAGCACCTATAAGCTTCCTGAATTTCTGATATATATATATATATATATATATATATATATATATATATATATATATATATATATATATATATATATATATATTTACATTATATTTACCATGCCATGTCAGAACAAAAGTCTAATTGTTCAATATTTTAAGAGACTAACTGACCTTGAAACAGTCACAGGCTTTAAAAAAATAAAATAAAAATGAAAACATGATTACTCCGCTACACCCTGCATTGACAGTTCATTATGCCTATCGCAGTAAAGACTTTCTTGCAATTCACGTCAAAACATTAATGTGATTTATGGAAGTGGTTTTATTTATTTTTATATAGCATTTTGGATTCATTTAGGGCTTGATTTGGTGGCACAATTTTCCCCATTTTGATAGATGGACTAATTATTATAATGTTTAGACAATTAATTATACATCTGAGAACCCCTCATTAAACTAACTATTGAAAATCACAGGTGTTCATACTGTACTACAGAACTATCTCTGTGATTTATGGGCAGCACTCCATTATGAGAACAAAACTCACAACAGAAGCATAATATATGAAAAAAAGAAGAAAGGTACTGCCGTATGACACTGTGTGTGTGTGTGTGTGTGTGTGTGTGTGTGTGTGTGTGTGTGTGTGTTTCCAATAGCACTGTCACCGGGTCTGGTGCAGTAATGAGGAGGCAGTGCATGGAGAGCGTTTGCTGGATTAAAGGCAGGCAGACGGTGGTGACCCCGCTCACGTCTGCTGCCATTCAGTAATGCCTTTCACTCAGTGACTGAGGGAATTCAATCAGATTCAGCTGAAAGCACAAAGACTCCACTGCCCCTCCTGACATGCACACACCCTAGTGCTGTTGCATATTCACTGACACCCATGAGATAGATTCCCTCTTGCTAATCACTGGAGCTGCTCACAAAAGTCTGAATGGTTGGTGCTAGACATTAAAGGTAGGGCCGGGGTCCTTTTATTGGTTCATTTGATTGCAATGTTTTGGTACAGTTTTATGTTTTTAAACTGAGGAATTGTGGTTATTAGCAAATGTTACATGTGACTCGTTGACAGTACACCAGTAGCTGTGTTTCAATTCAGAGGCTGCATCCTTCAAAGAGCGCATGCATCACAGCCGCTTGACGAAGGCTGTCCCATTTCAAAGGCCTTTCAAATAGTGATGGAACGAATCTTTCAATTTGACCGGTTCTTCTTAGTGAAACGGTTGAACCAGTTCACCAAATCGAACTGAATCGTTTGAAACGGTTCACGTCTCCAATAAGCATTAATCCACAAATTACTTAAGCTGTTAACTTTGTTTAACGTGACTGACACTCCCTCTGAGTCAGAATAAACCAATATCCCGGGGTAATCCATTTACTCAAACAGTACACTGAATGAAATGCAGTGAAGACCGAACTGAAGATGAACACCGAGCCGAGCCAGATAATGACAAACACGCCCACTGCTGGAGCAGTTCTCGTTCTCGAGTCAAGAACCGGTTGCTTCGGTTTTCGGATCACTAGTACACTCAACCGAGAATCGTTTCTGTCGGACGCGTCCGATGAACTGATGATACTGCGCATGCGTGTAATTTTGTAAGTATTTTGTTAAACGCCGGAAAGTGTGATAAAATAACTATATATTTTTTTTTTTTTTTTTTTTTTTTTGATGAATGTTTCCAATCTGTATATTGTATATAATGTATAGGCCAAATGGGTTTTCAGGGAAGTTGGACAATAATTAAGACTCTAAGACTCTTAATTTTAATAGGAATAAGGGATGATTTATGATATATATGTACTGTATTTATAGTTAATGATGACACATTCACAAATTGAGTTTGTAGTAAACAGAAAATGAACACGAGTATAGCAGCTGATGAAACTGAACTGCAGCACGTGCTGGTTAGAGCGATTCTCGTTCTCGAGTCAAGAACCGGTTGCATCGGTTTTCGGATCATCAGTACACTCAACCGAGAATCGTTTCTGTCGGACGCGTCCGAATTGAGAACCGATGAACTGATGATACTGCGCATGCGCGATTCAGCGTGAAGCCAACTGACTCACAGCATGTCTGAACCAACGTGATTCTTTTGGTGATTGATTTTGATTCTGTACTAATTTTATGAGCGCGGGTATTTCGAGGGCTTGGATGAAGGGCAATCTGGCGAAATGTAAGTTCATTTAATAACAAATACATCGCAATGGATTATGTTTAGTAAGTGGATAATGGTTTCTGCGCTGATGACAGCTAATTTATTTACTTTATATCTTCAAGACTTAAATCCTCATATGCACATTATTGCTGTTACTGTATTTGGATGTTGTTGCAAAATTCAAATATAAACTTTTCATGATTATGAGGTTTTTAACCGACTAAAGTTATGATTACTGACTTTATATATTTGAATGTTTGATAGACGGGACGCCATTACTTCATCGCCAATGACGTCATTACGTTGAGCGT
The DNA here is from genome assembly GCF_003368295.1 of Carassius auratus. Lineage (NCBI taxonomy): Eukaryota > Metazoa > Chordata > Actinopteri > Cypriniformes > Cyprinidae > Carassius > Carassius auratus. The sequence continues at coordinate 3,651,279 of NC_039291.1, read as the reverse complement.
AAAAGAATCGCTGAACCGTTTTTTTCAACCGGTTTATTGAATCGAACCGTCCGAAAGAACCGGTTCGCGGAAAAGAATCGAACTTCCCATCACTCCTTTCAAATGCAAGTATAACTTCTTTTAACATTAGATCTGGGTTTGGCGGTTTATAAATAAGACAATGCATAACATGCAAGATCATACCCATCGGCCAATGGAAAAGCAGTAAAATGCACTATTACTGTATGTTTGATATTTCATGTTTGCATGATGGTGGCAGGATTTAGTTGTTTTGAATTTGAATCGCCTTGACTTTCTGAGTTGACCTCTAAAACTGTATGTCTTCATTATGTCTTCAATTGAAATTATTTCTGAACATGTAGGACATCTTTGACAAGTTTTTACAATATTTGGCTTCATATTCCAGGCATCTAGCTAACATCTGTTTGATTAACCGATCACAGGTGTTATGGGAAACTGTTTGAAATAAAACTTTTTTTCCTTCTTCTCTGTAGATGTGCTTTATTGCTGAATGTTTTTTTTTTTTTTTTTTTTTTCATATTATTGAACACAACAATACACCGAGCTGAATAATGACACCATTGTCTCATTATTGAAGTTGTATTAAGTGCTATATAAATAAAGTTGACCTAACTATTGTGTTGGCTGACTGTAGAAATAAAACTCTTCACTTTTAAACCTTTAGTTCAAACCAGATTGACCCAAACTTAATCTCAGAGGTAGAACATTGGTATATGCTGCAGTAATATATCCTAATGAAAATTTTATGAAAATCCATATCAAGGCATTCAATCCAGATTCTTGAAAGGAGACCCAGTTGCAGTTATTATGCTTTATTATTTGAATAAATTATTATATTCAGATATAATAAATATATATTGATATGCTGTTTATGTTTATCAGCTACAGTAACATAAAATTCCATGGTATTATCATGTTTTTACACTAAGTATATGCATAGCTTTGACTGTTCTCTGTAGATCCCACCATCTTGATTGGACAATTATATAGCTTCAGCAAGTATGAAAACAATAAGAGACAAACCTGGACATTTCAGGCAATTTAGAAATCCCAGCCAGGTCTTGTCCAGAAAAAAAAAGACATATGGTCACCAAGTACCAATATGTTTTCATCAATGTATGAAACCAATACTTTCATTTGTTGTTTCTTAAAATAGTCTCAGCCTGAAATATGCCATCAAATCCCAAGATCCCCACTTTATCAATATCTGTTGGCTCTGGCACTACAGATATCTCTTAAACTCTGAAAAGAGGAGCAGATTACATAGCTCATATATTGTATGTCTTTGTTTCTTTGGGTCCTGCTAGAGAAATGGTCCATAAAGGTAAATCCATGAAAATCTGGCCTCCCCGAGCACAAATTCACGGTAACTTATTCATTATATTGTTGCATGAACTGGATCGATACAGGAAACCAAGCAGCAATTTAACCCCCTGCACAGCAAACAAGTCCACTGACAAATGTTTCATGAACCTATATCTTACACTTATTATATTAGATGCACATGCAGCTCTTCCCGAAGAAAGAGGGTGTTGTGCTATGGCTATTGGTTATGGCATTTAAAAACCCTGTCCACAATGACAGTGATGAAATTTCTGGAAGTTGCTATATTGTTAGTTGCTACAAGATACTTGTCTGGAATATGCATCTGTATCAGGCAGTGCATCCCATTAGTGGACATTTGCATCAAGATGAAGTTGTATCAACAACACCTGCTGTTGCTCTTGACATTGTCGTTCCTAACTTCTTTCTTTCTTTCTTTCTTTCTTTTGAACACAGAAGGAGTTCATTTATTTAACATCGGGTTGGGTAAATTTAATACAATGTCAGTACAATGAGACTCACTTTAACACCTGATACAGTGCCAAATAGTGTAAGTTATTCAAATATATCAAAGTTCAGCCAGTTCATCCAGACCAACTCCTATTTAAAAAGCTGGGAAAATCATGTTTTTCTCTAAGATTTCATCCGGATCAGATCTAGATCGATGATCAAAACCAAAGTCCTTTTAGGCAAGTCGTGCCACTCGGCTGCCATCTTGGAAATGGCTCCGGGCAGCTATTTCAGATTTACAAGACCAGGCTCCTATCTAAATGAATGGGCAGAGAGTCAGAACTGCACTTTCACGGGTCACAGGAACATAAAAACTGTATGTATAGAAACTGAAAAAATCGCTGAAAAGGTTTGAAGACTTTGCCCCAAAATAAGGTTTAAAATGCCTTTTTCCCCACAGGTTGTACTTTTACTACGAATGTGCAAGAGTTCACGACACCAACTTCATTTACATCACTATCCAGAATGCCGGTGTTGTGCGGAGCACTTAAACAAATGCTTAATGTTATTTGTTTTATCAGTGTACAGTACAATATTTTGAATTATTATTTTCTTGTGTCTTGTTCTTCTTGTCTCACTTTTTCTTTGCCTTGTCTACCCCTGATACAGACATATTTTCCTGTAATCTCATTATATAATGTTATGTATTCTGTGAAACAAATATATTTTTTAAAAACTCTTGAAGAAATGCTGTGCTCATTGACGTTAGGGATACAGTCAGCATATAACCAGAGACAATTTATATAACGTTACCATCTATATTTACACAACCCACACATACACTGCATATCAAATCTGCTGCCTTTTCAAACAGTAACTTGTTTTGGTGGACAAAAATAACGTTAGCATCAAGACAGAGATTAGTAAATTTCTAAGGTTACTCCGTTACTTTAAAGTAAAATATAAATACATATGCCACGTTTATTTGCCTTCTATGGGTGGAATAACAGAGTGGGATGTGGGCGATCCTTTTTCGCCTTCCCAAAGGAGAATAAAAGGTAACTTCTTAAATATTTTAACCATTAACGTTAGTTGTCGCCAAATCATCTCCACTGTCGCAAAACCTCAACTGTGCGTATGCGTCAGTGGAACCAGACGATAGGCTTAAATGTTTCCCGGCTTGACTGTTAAAAGCAGATGATTGGCTTTCCAGCGGGAGGGGCTGGACATGTGCATACAACCGACATCTTTGCCGTTACGAGTTTTAATTATATAGTTTTATTGAGAATTGAGAAAGTGGCATGTCTCTTATAAATTGTCTCTGTCAAAACACAGAGAGAGCAGATCGCTTCCATCAACACTAAAGCTTGCACAGTCATATAGCACTTCCTGGGTCAACATTTCATTCATAAATATTTGGTGAATGCATCATTTTTCATATGTATCTGCTTACATTCGTGATCTGTTTCTGTTTCTTCTTCACTGTGTTTTGATCCAGATATTCAGTACTCTATCAGAAGATGTGTAATAGTGCCTCCTATAACAGTTAAACACGGAAAGCTGTGTTAAATTATGTCAATGGCAAGGAAACACTGTCTTAAACATTTCTGGTTAGTTCATGACTCAAGAAGATTGCATTAAACTTATCCTTCATTGGGATTAGAAAAGGAACTAAATTTTATTATTTTGTGACCATGTCAAGGTGAAGCTCTAAAGGCATGATCATAAGACTAGGCCCTGACATGATGATATTCTATGATGGACATGGATGGCCACACAGTGCTTACGTTCACATGATTCACTGATTTATCAGCCACTCGCTGGCTAAGCAGATTGTGAGTAGGCGACTGTCACACACTCAGTGGATCTGCTTCATATTGACAAAGAATTGATAGCCTTTCAGTGTCACACCACAGTGGGCATGACCAGAGCAAAATACTGCTGGCTCTCCACTCATATCCATTTGGGAACAAATGAGCTTATGTTTATGTGACCAAGTTTGCTTGTTTCCCGTTGGTCCCATACAAATGTACTAGATCTGTGTGCATATATCCATGCTAATGTTTCCCTTAGGCCTGCAGTCCATTCCATCCTTGCATTTCTTTTCAGCTGGTAAATAAGTCATTTGTTCTTCTAGTGCTTTGTTCTTCTTGTCATAATTATTTATGATACAGCACTGTTTTTACCCATTAGTCTGTCATACGGATTATTTCTCTGGACCTGTGGAAAATGCTGCATAGGAACAAATCTACTTGGAAAAAAGGAATTATAGATGCTAAAACATATATTTTGAATAATACTCTGAGTTTCCTTTGGTTTATGTTTCTTTTTATCTTGCTTAGCCAGACTTTTGACTTCTGGCATGATATCTGGCCCACTTCGATAGGAAGAGTCTTTCTGACCAACATGCACCGCACACAACTTTTTTGTTCTCGTCAAGGTCTCGATTTCTTTCAGAATGATTTTTAACTAGTCAACTTGAAAATGTATCTCGAACATGATTCAAGTAACTTTTTCTTTATTAACCCTCTAGTTAGGAAATTTCAGTTACACTTTATTTTACAGTACGTGTACTAACATGTACTTATAGTGTACTTACAGTGTATTTATCTTAGAAAGTTCTGGTAACACAAGGTAACTACATGGGGTAGGGTTAGGTTTAGGGGTAGGTTCAGGGTTAGTACCTAGTTATTACATAGTTATTGTAATTACTATAATAAGAACAGGACTGTAAAATAAAGTGCTACCGAAATTTCTATTTTAAGTGCACCACATGTTGTCAGTATCATGGACCTGTTTTGTTGTGTTTTGCCCATCTTTGTTCGTGGATTTCCTTAAATGGTCTTTTTTTTTCCTGTCCTCGTTTAGTCTAATTATGATTCCTGGCACCTGTGTTTGTTAATTATCCCCAGTATTTAAGTCCTTGCCTTTTGCGTTCTGTGTTTGTTGGTTCTACTTGTTATGTTTGAGTGTTTCCTGCCATCTCCAATGTGGATGTATCCTGTGTTTCATGGATTAAAAACTGTTAGGGTTAGTACTAACCTTTATACTAACCGTTATAGTGTACTTACAGTGTATTTATCTAAGAAAGTTCTGGTAATACAAGGTAACTACATGGGGTAGGGTTAGGTTTAGGGGTAGGTTCAGGGTTAATACCTCGTTATTACATAGTTATTGCAATTACTAAAATATGTACATAGTATGTACATGAGGAACAGGACTGTAAAATAAAGTGCTACCGGTTTTTATTTGATTGCGCTGCTTTTCCACTGTTATTTCTATGTAAAGATGGAAGTGTTTGACTGTTGTGCTCGCGTTTCCTGTTGCGTCTCATGCATGAAATAGCTTTCTGAAAACACGGTGCTCTAGTTAACAGAAATCCAACTCCTATTTTCCTATATTTTTTACTATTCCACTGCCCGCTTCACATCTTTGTCAAAAAAAAAAAAAAAAAAAAAAAAAAAATTGGGTGCACTATTTCTTAAATTCAGATTTAAAATATAAGGATAAATATAATAATTATTGTTGTACAGTGTAAGAAGAATTGTGCTATATTGATGTGTGCATGCTTAGTAGTTTTTGCTGTAGGTCTGAATTTATATCTTACCAAAATACTGCTGACTTCACCTGTGTAATTTTGAAATATAAAATTGTGTGCCACCATTTTTTTTTTTTTTTTTTTTACTTGCTAAGGAAAAACATTTTGTAAATGCTTTATAAAATTTGAATGCTGCATTTAAAAAGTATGCATTCATTTATTATGTGGTATATATTTATCCTTATATTTTAAATCTGAATTTAAGAAATAGTGCACCCAATTTATTTATTTTATTTTTTTTTGACAAAGATGTGAAGCGGGCAGTGGAATAGTAAAAAAATATAGGAAAATAGGAGTTGAATTTCTGTTAACTAGAGCACCGTGTTTTCAGAAAGCTATTTCATGCATTGCTGAAAAAAGTCCTCAGGTAATCTAACCTGTATGAGTTTGTTTTTTCATGGGAATAGATTTGGAGAAATGTATCATTAGATCACTTGCTCCGCAATGAATGCTTTGTAGTGAATGGGTGCCGTCAGAGTGAGAATCCAAACAGCTGATAAAAACCTGATAAATAATAAATAAATAATAATAATATGATAAATAATCCACAAGTAATCCACACCCCTCCAGTCCATCAGTAAATGCCTTGCGAAGACAAAGTCTTTATGTTTTTATATATATATATATATATGTATATGTATGTGTGTGTGTGTGTGTGTGTGTGTGTGTAAATAAGATTGAATCAAATATTTGATGATAAAACATGACAAGAGATATATACACTATTTTTTTTTTTTTTAAGTGTAATTTTTCTTGCAATTTTTGTTTTTAATTTTATTACAAAAAAATTATTAAAAGCCATTTTAAAAGGCAGGACATTTTTGTCCGGGAACACCAAATGTGTTATAGTGTTTTGAACAAAACATGGGTTAAATATAAATATTTAGTGATTTAGTAATTTATTATTTAATTTTTTTAACTGTTTTTAGAGGTAATAATTTTATTAGCGCTCACTTTAAGTGCAGTACCACTGGAATATGACTTTTCCCTGTAAAGCCAGACAGTCAGGTCTTACAGTATGTGTCAGATGATCAATGTATAGAAGGTGGCTGGTCCTTACGAGGGTTACATTACTTCTTTACTTTCAACTGAATGTTAGTTTGTTTCTTCTTACGTCTTCTTGTGTTCTATTTCCTAAATAGCATGTGGCTATTGACTGATTTGTTTCTCATTATTGTTCATTTTAATGCATGCACAAACTTGACTCTGGATCTATATTAAAAGAGCGTATCTGATCTGATAGTCACTGAAGAGCGGGGGCCATACATATGCAGAATTACACTACGTTAATAATTCATGTGTTTCACAGCCTTTACCCTATTAAAGATTGAAAAGGATCCTCTTGATTAAAACTTTATCCGTTGTAATCAGTAGAATACAAACTGGCTTTTTATCCGACTAGGTCTGTCTTACTCATACTATCCCTGAAATATGAAACATGAAATATCCATTGAGGATTTTTTTCATGTTGCCCTTCTTCTAATCAATCTTTAATTCAGCTTCATTGATGAAGACTTCACATGCACTTGCTGTTCATGCCATGATATAAATTATTTTAAAAAGGTAACGTCTACCTAATTATTATGACACAATCCTTTGGGTTCAGAAATGAAATGCATGTAAACAGCCAAACAAATCAGCATACATCAGTGTTCAGATTCTAATGCTTTGTGTACAAAGTCTCAGATGTGCTTGAACATTATGTGTTTGTGATGTTTTCTGTTGCAGTCAATCTGTGACAATACTGAACGTCACAGAGCTGCATTTTGTGGCTCAAATCCACTCTTTTTCAACAGTAGCACTTTTTATTCCTATTTTAGACCAGCCGTTAGGTGCGCTGAAGATGCCGTCCCGTCACCCTTCCTGATCGAGGTGCTTCCCCACTTTAATGACAGATCTTAATAATTCAGTGACTTCTTCTATGCCTGTAGACTTCCCTCTGAGCTGGAATTTTAATTTGATCTCCCCAAAGTTTTTTCTTCATCATCAGAGGCACTTTCCTTTTAATTAGGTTCATTATTTTCTCATGAACATTGTCTCTTTTTTTATGTGTCCCCCCTGATGTGGAAGGGAGCGTATTTCGAGCAGAGCGCAGAACTGGAGCAGAGCATCAGGTTTGTGTGTTCTTGTGGTGAACTGAGTGCGCTAAAAACCTGTAATTCTGAGTAAATCATAAGTAGGTGAGGGTGGGGTAAGTTGTGCCAGTGGGTAAGATGTGCCACTCCCAGTTTAAACTTGTAAACTGGGAGGTTTTTGTCATGTGACCATAAAAAAAAAAAAAAAAAAAAAAAAAAAAAAAAAAACTGTGAACAGCAAGCCTCTTTTGCAATGACCTTTTGTGTCTTGCCCTCCTTGTGCAATGTTTCAATGGTTGTCTTTTGGACAACTGTCAAGTCAGCAGTCTACCCCATGATTCTGTAGCCTACATAACTAGACTGAGAGAACATTAAAAGGCTTTGCAGGTGTTTTGAGTTGATTAGCTGATTAGAATGTGACACCAGGTGTCTTCAATATTGAACCTTTTCACAATATTCTAATTTTCTGAGATACTGAGTTTGTGATTTTTCTTAGTTGTCAGTTAGAATCATCAAAATTAAACATTTGAAATATATCAGTGTGTGTGTAATTAATTAATATAATAAACAAGTTTAACTTTGTGAATGGTATTAGTGAAATAAATCAACTTATATATATATAAATATTCTAATGATATGACCAACACCTGTTTTTGACTATATTTTGACTATAGTCCTTTTTTCTTTTTTTTCGGAGTGGCTACTGAAAATCTGTGTATAATAATAATAGGAAAAATAATAATAGTAAGAGTAAGAAATGTACTCCATGCTAATGCTTCCTCCAGTGAAAAAACATCAAAGTCCACTCACATATTCTTTTAGAACTATATTGGACTGTTTACACCTGTAAACCATGCTTTATGTGGGCATATTTCTCCCCTTATTCAGATGAGATGACTTTTACACAATACAAAACAAAATTATGGATAGTGGACTCAAATTTGTGCCAGAAAGTTTGAAGTTAAAGTCTTAATGATGGATTTGTTTCTTACATGCAGCTTTTGTCTTCACAAGACATTAATTGCTGGACTGGAGTGATGTGGATTACTTGTGGATTATTGTGATGTTTTTATCAGCTGTTTGGACTCTCATTCTGACGGCACCCATTCATTGCAGATGATCCATTTAAGAGACACTGATGCAATGCTACATTTCTCCAAATCTCTTTTTAAATTAAAGATACAAAATCTTTGATGGCCTGAGGGTAAGTACATTTTCAGCAAATGTTTATTATTTGGTGATCTGTTCCTTTAATAATAACTGAATATCTCTCCCTTCAGTTGTCTGTTGTAAACTCTATACTGATATAACAGGGACGGGCCAGCTCAAGACTATTGTTCTTCTCTGCGAAGTGAAGTGCTGCCCCTATTTGTGTTTATGTAACAGTCAACTAAACATGACCTCACAAGTATCCTTGAAATAGCCCTCATCCGTCCGCATGTCTGGTTTCTCGATACATAGAACAAGAGGTACTCTACGTAACCATCGCCGTTGTCAGGTATGATTAGGAAATAAATTAGGTGTTGGATTGATACAGATAAGAGGCTTGTCTGCTGCGGGTCTGGATGCCGAAGTCTGGAACTCTTAATGGAATGTAAATTAATTTCTTCAATTCTTCAGTCCTTCAATGCTGCTGGAGAGAAATGCTGCCATGCCTTTAATGGAAAGAATATCTTCTTGTTTCTTTCATAGTCAACCTTATAATAAGAGACTATGAAAGTCGATGCTAAATCCTCTTAGCGGCCAATCCTAGTAATGGCACTGTGTTTATGGAAGTGTTTCTAAAGGTGGCTTGTCAGTAGTGACTATATCCACAGTAATCAAATCTGTTCTCAAACTGTTTAATTTAGTATTTTGCTTTTGGATTTTGCTTTTTTAGTCATCAGTATGTACAGCTTGTTATGTACACTAATTTAAGTTAAGCTATTAATGGGTAGTAATTTATTTAAATACTTAAACAGTTTTATGACAGTCTATTGTAATTAGAAAATAATATAAAAAACTATTAGATACTTATTTAAAATTATATAGTTCAATACATAAAAAATAATAGCCATTAAATTAATATTAATTATTAAATATAATTGGATCAAGACTATGTGGAATACTATAAAAACATATTTGTCATACCATATGACCATGTGTCTGTGTGTGTGTGTGTGTGTGTGTGTGTGTGTGTGTGTGTGTGTGTGTGTGTGTGTGTGTGTGTGTGTGTGTGTGTGTAAATCTTGTTTTGTAACTTCTAACTAATATATTTTGCAAAGTTAATGGGTGGTAGAAATGAAATACCTCTGGAAAATTACTGTGTTGTGATGTGTTATAATCCAACTAATATTGTACTTTAAAATGTATTCAAATTAATAAACATATATTTTAGCATTACATTTTAATTAATAAATCACATTTTTATCCTTTTAATTATTAAATTATATACAATAATTTATTTTATAAATTTATAAAATGTAAATTTATACATTTTATAATTACATATACTTATTGTATTACAGCATACACAGGTGCATCTCAACAAATTAGAATGTCGTGGAAAAGTTCATTTATTACAGGAATTCAACACAAATTTAGAAACTCGTGTATTAAATAAATTAATTGTACACAGAATGAAGTAGTCTTTGGTTCTTTTAATAGTGATGATATTGGCACACATTAAACAAAAACCCACCAATTCACTATCACAACAAATTAGAATATGGTGACATGCCAGTCAGCTAATCAAATAAAACACCTGCAAAGATTTCCTGAGCCTTCAAAATGGTCTCTCAGTTTAGTTCACTAGGCTACACAATCATGGGGAAGACTGCTGATCTGACAGTTGTCCAGAAGACAATCATTGACACCCTTCACAAGGAGGGTTAGCCACAAACATTCATTGCCAAAGAAGCTGGCTGTTCACAGAGTGCTGTATCTAAGCATGTTAACAGAAAGTTGAGTGGAAGGAAAAAGTGTGGAAGAGGATTGTGAGGATTGTCATGCAAAATAGATTCAAGAGTTTGAGTGAACTTCACAAGGAATGGACTGAGGCTGGGGTCAAGGCATCAAGAGCCACCACACACAGAAGTGTCAAGGAATTTGCTGAACTACGGTCAATGTCAGAGGCATTTTACATCGACTAAGGAGAAGAAGAACTGGACTGTTGCCCAGTGGTTCAAAGTCCTCTTTTCAGCAAGTTTTGTATTTCATTTGGAAATCAAGGTCCTAGAGTCTGGAGGAAGGGCGGAGAAGCTCATAGCCCAAGTTGCTTGAAGCCCAGTGTTAAGTTTCCACAGTCTGTGATGATTTGGGTTGCTGTATCATCTGCTGGTGTTGATCCATGTGTTTTTTGAAAACCAAAGTCACTGCACCCCTTTACCAATACATTTTGGAGCACTCCATGCTTCCTTCTGCTGACCAGCTTTTTGAAGATGCTGATTTATTTTCCAGCAGGATTTGGCACCTGCCCACACTGCCAAAAGCAGCAAAAGTTGGTTAAATGACCATGGTGTTGGTGTGCTTGACTGGTCAGCAAACTCACCAGACCTGAACCCCAGAGAGAAACTATGGGCTATTGTCAAGAGGAAGATGAGAAACAAGAGACCAAACAATGCAGAGGAGCTGAAGGCCACTGTCAAAGAAACCTGGGCTTCCAGACCACCGCAGCAGTGCCACAAACTGATCACCTCCATGCCACGCTGAATTGAGTCAGTAATTAAAACAAAATGAGCCCCTACCAATTATTGAGTAAATGTACAGTAAATGAAAATACTTTCCAGAAGGCCAACAATTCACTAAAACTTTTTATTTATTTATTTGTTTGTTTGTTTATTTATTTATTTTATTTTATTTTATTTTTTTATTGGTCTTATGAAGTATTCTAATTTATTCATTTATTTATTTATTTATTTATTTATTTGGGGGGGGGGGGGGGGGGGGTAGTGATAATGGAGAAAACTTGCACATTTGTTAAAACATTATCTCTTTTTTCCGTGAGAAGACACTTTGCTTTAGTGCTGTTAGCCTGTTCACAGCACTCACTGGTTAAAGTCATTAGCAGCCCATTGACTGGATTTTCTGTCTGCTCCTCTCCTCTCTTCTGAGAGCTTTAACCAGTGGGAAGTGTCATGTTTCAGAATATCAGGCTTTCTGAAAATCAACTGATTATCATGGGATTTTCTGTGGACGTGCTTCCAGAAATGGCTTTGGTCTAGTAAACCCTCCTCCTGTATATTGCCATTACTTGAGCTGAAATGGCTTCCACTTATGGATCCTTTCCATGCAGCAAGTGTTTGTATCCATGGACTTGATAAACCACACATGCAGTCATTTCTCAGTTCTACTAGTATACGTTTGTTTGCGGAAATAATTATTAGATTTTTTCTTTCTTTTCAGGATTCTTTGATGAATAGAAAGTTTGAAAGAATATATTTCAATGTAAAATACTTCTGTCACTCTTGATCAGTTTGATGCATCATTGCTGAATAATAATAATAATAACAATAATAACAATAATAATAATAATAATAATAATAATAATAATAATAATAATAATAATAAATACTAAGCCTAAACTAGTTGTTTATATATATATATATATATATATATATATATATATATATATATATATATATATATATATATATATGTATGTGTGTGTGTGTGTGTGTGTGTGTATATAAAACACACATGCATATATATAAACGTGATAATGTCTTTTTTTGAGGATCCAGTGAATTAAATACACAAGTAAGTTTCTTAATCTCTTTTGATTATTTGCTCTATTTATTTATATCTTGATTAACTGAAATCAAATGACAAGATTTTGCATAACAAATTAATTTTAAGTCTTGCATCAGTGCAAAAACAGCTGCTTCAAAATATAATGCTTCAGTTAAAACCATCAAACCGCCTAGACATGACAGCTGATTGTTTTAGTTCCAAAAGCCACAAAATAAAATGGCACGAAAAGAGCTGTATATGGACCGTGATCTGTGACTGTATATATAGGATGTATGCAAAGGGACCGATGGCTCCCCAAGAGACAAAGGAAACGTTATAGACTCTGATATGACCTAAATATTCCAGCATATGTTGTTACTGCCATGTTGGAGACTAATAAATCAGGACATGAAGCTTTTCTTCTTATACAAACTGTATTTTCAGTCAATTTACAACAGACTTTATATTTATGAAAATGGTATTGGAAAAATAAATGAAAAGGCTGGAACAAAGAGACAACTGAAAACAAATATAAGATGCAAATATATGCAAATGTGGTGTTTGGACTGAATCGTTATTTATCAAACGGTAGGTCTGAGACCACAGAGGCCTCTAATCCAAATCCATTCAAATGAATTAGCTGCATAATAAAATAAACAAATAAAGGAAAAGCATACTTTTTACCTTTGTCTTTAGATGTCTTAACAAAAGCTGCCATGGTTTTATATCTTAGAACAGAAAGTCATGCCGTGTCTGTCCTATGTCTCTTAAATTGCACCGTGTAGTCATTATACTGGAATACTGCTCCCAATTACTGGATGGAGAGGCAAAAGCCAGGCTGAAACCTTCACAAAAATGAGGCCCTGATATTACAGCTCCTTACAGTGACAGAACCTGCGAGCCTAGAAGACATGGAAAAGCACTACTCACTGTCACCATGGCCTTTAGCGCTGTGTGCCACTGCCTTTAGTTTTCTGCAGGGCTCTGAGGATGCGAAGCGTGCTTTTTCATTTTGGCATATCAATGTGCTTTTGTTTTCGCGTCCACTGTCACAGCAATGGATATTCTGAAATGCATGTTTTGAGACACCTCTGAAATGTTGTGCTTTAAACTTAATCTTGCTTTATCTGTTTTGTAACTTAACTGTTGTCATGTCCATTTGTTGGCTAATAATTAAAGGAATAGTTCTCCCGGAAAAGAAAATAATTTGATGTTAATTTTTTCACCTTCAGGCCTGTCTTTCTTCAGCAGAATAGTAATGAAGATTTTTAGCTGAGACCTTGGTCCTCAGTGATTCATAAAATGCAAGTCAGCATTTGAGTAAAAAACATATCAGGCAAGACTACATTTTTATTGAAAGAAAACTATAAAAAAGGTCCATGTAGAGTGCGCGTGATTGCAAATTGCAACACCAGAATAATACGTGTGTACTGTATGCACACCATCTCATTTTTCTAAACGTACTTTTTAGGTCCATGTATACTTCACTTTCCACATTCTGTTCCGTCTCGCACACATCTGCATCTGCTCAGCTTTCATACAGTAGTATACTCAACCGTGGATGGACAGCCTCGATGCATGCAGTACCACTTAGTCGACTCGTTCAGTCTCAGTATTCACCTTACGTCTGGGCTGTTGTACAGTATGTGGACCATCCACATGGTCACAAAAATTGGGCTGCATGGACAAAATTGTCACAGAATGCTGATGAGCAAAGCATACATTGGGCTTGTGTGTGGTGGATCCACATGCTTATTGACTTGGTTTTGCACTAATCAGTTGTTGTGGCAAGTGGCCCAGGCTCTTGTTTCACAGTAGAAAATGAAACTAAAGAGACGGAACAACAACAAAATAGTGGAGACTGCAACAACAGTCAGCTGCATTGACTATAGCTGAGAAGAGCTACATGTCTACAAAGACATTTTATCACTCATAACTTTTGGAGAAAAAAACAGTGCAGACACTGAATAAAGATGAAGCTTTCTAGAGTGCATGTGTAGAGCACCTGCATTTGCATACACCTCAAATGGACTATACTTTTATTTACACTTACTTTACGTGTGACTGCACATATGCAAGTGTACAGTTACTTGTGCCTTCAGGCGTCCAAAAGTGAGTTTTGATTGAATAACTCGTAGATCTCTGCTGCTCGAGTGGCAAACTGATTCAGACAGTTAAGTCAAGTGAATTGGCTCATCCAGTTCACAGTTCAGAAGAATGATTAGTTTGTTTACTCTGGAGACCCTAGATTACAGGTAATAACCAGTGTTGGGGAAAGCTACTTTTAAGTAATGCATTACCATAATTACGTTACTCCATAAAAATTAACTCATTGCATTACTTGGTTACTTTTTCTGGAAAGTATGTTACTTTTGCATTAGTTTCTTTTACCTGGAATTGGCTTGCTTATTTCTAATAACAAAAAACCCAAAAGTTATATTTTTTTTGGCAACTGCAAACATGCTTTCATCCAACAGTGAAATCAGTTACCTTCCGGCTGAAGGAGGTGTCTCTGATTTCTCTCAAAATGAGGACAGGAGAACTGTCAGTCAATACACAGGAAAACAAAGTAACTAGCATTACCTATTTGAAAACGTAACTAAGATATTTAATTGTGAATTTAAGAGTAATGTGTTACTTTACTAGTTACTTGAAAAACGTTATCTGATTACGTAACTCGCATTGTGTTACTTGTTATGTGTTACCCCCAACACTTTGGTAATAATGCTCAGTTTCTTGCACAGACCAATCGTTTCTCTTCTTAAGACCATCCTGGCTGTATATGCTTTGTCTGACACTCAAGTGCTGGTACCCACTGACTTGCATTTTATTGAAAATGATGCCAGTATCACGTTGTGTAGTCATGCGTATGCAAATTACATGTTCAGTCTATAGGTGTGTGTGCAGACGTAGCGTTTCTTTGTAAAATGACATCGCCAACTACTGGCCTGACATGCATTCTACAGTGTTTTAGTCGTTTTCGTGAATCTGTGTGAACGGGGACCGTTTTGACAATGGTGTCATTTATATGTGAAACTTTTCAGAAACACTATATTGCTGTTGTGTAAACATACCCCTACTTGTATTTGTTATGACTGCTGAAAATTCGGTATTGTGACAATAATAGTATGAAACATTGTCTGGTCCAGCTTTCCAAAGTAAAAGCTTATAGGATGTGACCTTCATATTAAATTGTAAGTGTTTCTAGAAAGCGCTGAAGATTTTCAATTACAACTGTGAAAAGCAAGCAAACGCTAAATCTGTTCAGTTCTATATAGTATTTTCAGTTATGTACATTACATTTTCACATTAAGACTGTGGGCTGAAAATTAGCAAGTGCTTAATTTATCACATTACCAAAGCTGTTTAATGAGGCTTTGTGGTATGTTTGCACTGAGCTTTAATAACATCCATAATTGAAGGTTGGAATTACCTGGTGAAGTATTCACCACAGACAATAAACCTATGTTTTTTCTTTGTACCACAAGCTCAAACTCAAATTTTCAGCGCAACTTGGGCAAATTAATCAAGAAAATATATTATAATGCCAGCTTTGGCAAAAGAGACTAGAGATGAGGTTTCTGCCCTCTCTTGCATGGAGAAGTTGTTTAGAGTTTCTTTGATAAAACAAATTCTCAGTCAGTGTCAAGTCGAATTGGTTTCCGGTAATTTGATCACAAACAGCTAACAAACGTCTGCGCTCTCTCTATCTCTAAGGTTCAGTACTTCTTCTGTCACTCAGAACAGATTTCATATCTGTGCTCTGTTGTTGTCTTATTTATTTAATTTTCTCTCTCTTATGTGCCTCATTGCAGTTTGTCACACACACCTTTTCTTTCGTGGCAAAGCCTGTATGAATAACTGCACCCTCCGACTCCCACACCAAATTTTGCCAAGCAATAAAACAGAGTCAGCTCCAATAAAATGGAATTGTTGTGTGTGTTTGGATCACTGTTCACCTTCTGTGGCCACTGAATTATTGAACACCTGTGTGTTCACTGAAAATGGCAGCTGTTTTTTTTTTACCAAGGCTGAAATGATCCTCAATGGAAATAACATGCCAGCTTTAAATATAATCTTAATTGATTTATTATATACATAGTTTTGAAGTTGAAATCATGAAAAAAAGGTTTTAGATGCGATTTTGCGATGTGATGGTGAAATGTTCAGCATGGTTGCCTCTCTTCTGGGTCTTGTTAACTTTGCTAGCTGCACATTGTCATGTTCTCCGCTGTAACTAGCTAAAAATAGCAATGCTACTAACTTCAGTTTTCATAATAATGCAGCTCGTCCAGTAACAACCCACATTTTCCGACAAGTAGCCACTTGACGTGACACATCTGTGACATATCAGATTGCATTGCGCCTGCAGCTTTAGCTGAGAGAATATAATGAAATACTCTTAAAATCTGCCCTCTCTCTGGTATGAAACATTGAGAAGGATGATTCGTTTTACATAATTGTGTCATTCGAATGGTTCAAAAATGACTCCATTCCTTGGAGTCCCCAAGCAGAAGTCCTTGCACTGCATTTTCATCTTCTTTTGTAGTGAAATATTTTGCTCGAATCAGGGTGTTTTCTAGTTGTAGTTAGTTTAGTTCAGGTTCCCAAATTAGCACTGCATTCTTTCTATAATTCTGATGTGAGAAATAAAAAGGGAACAACTGAAAAAAAGAAAGAAAGATATTTCAATTCTAGACAAAAATCACTTTATCCAATTATCTGCTTTGGCTCTTTGAGATGCGTGAAAGCGTACATGTCCCAGTGGCAGCCTGTGATATCCTACAATTGTCAGGCTGGTTTGCGCATCTCTCGCAGTCGATCTCTGGCTGCTAGACGGAATGTGTGTGCCAGCCGTCAGCTCCACAAGTTCGCAGAAACCCTTTCTACAGCATGTGTGGGTAGAAAGCCATCATGTTTCACATATTTATTCTTAGCTGCCTTTTTTTACAGCTGTATATTTATGGTTTTTTTTTTTCTTTTTTTTTCAGTTTGGTCTGGGGTGTACTTTAATTGCTTTCCACGTAGCTGTCTTTGTTCACACTAACAGTGGTTGATGAGTTATCATTCTCTCCTCACACAGCAGCAGGTATGATCATTCCTTATGTGTCGATCAGTCATGGACGAGCTTCCCCAGGGATCACACTCATCTGCTAGATATTTTTAGCTTCTTTACTGTGAGCATGCTGTTTATCGAGAGAGACTCTATTGGTATAAAGACACAAGATGTGCAAAAGCATTTACACTTCAACCGTTTACTTTTTTATGTAGCGAGGTGTTTAAAGATCAAGATACATATTTCTTCTTATAGAAACAGATCATTGTGATGACAAGCTTTTCTAGATGTATGTATTTGTATTATTGTTATTATTATTATTTTGAAAATATATTCAAATAGAAAGTTTTTAAAATTGTTGATAATATTTTAAATATTTTTATTTGTATTTTTGATAAAATAACTGCAGCCTAAAACATTTTACAGATCCCAAACGTTTAAACGGTACTGTGTGATATTTCAGAACTCCATTCCTACTAAATCACTACTAAAACACTTCAACAGTACATTAATAATAATAATAATAATAATAATAATAATAATAATAATAATAATAATAATCAATCAATCAATCACCTTTATTTATATAGTGCTTTAAACAAAATACATTGCGCCAAAGCACTGAACAACATTCATTTGGAAAACAGTGTCTCAATAATGCAAAATGATCGTTAAAGGCAGTTCATCATTGAATTTAGTTATGTCATCTCTGTTCAGTTGAAATAGTGTCTGTTTTAATTTGTAATCAAGTCAATGATATCGCTGTAGATGAAGTGACCCCAACTAAGCAAGCCAGAGGCGACAGCGGCAAGGAACCGAAACTCCATCGGTGACAGAATGGAGAAAAAAAACCTTGGGAGAAACCAGGCTCAGTTGGGGGGCCAGTTCTCCTCTGACCAGACGAAACCAGTAGTTCAATTCCAGGCTGCAGCAAAGTCAGATTGTGCAGAAGAATCATCTGTTTCCTGTGGTCTTGTCCTGGTGGTCCTCTGAGACAAGGTCTTTACAGGGGATCTGTATCTGGGGCTCTAGTTGTCCTGGTCTCCGCTGTCTTTCAGGGCAGTAGAGGTCCTTTCTAGGTGCTGATCGACCATCTGGTCTGGATACGTACTGGATCCGGGTGACTGCAGTGACCCTCTGATCTGGACACAGACTGGATCTGGTGGCCAAGGTGACCTCGGAACAAGAGAGAAACAGACAAATATTAGCGTAGATGCCATTCTTCTAATGATGTAGAAAGTACGGTGTTATGTGAAGTGTTCCGGTTCCAGTTTACCTAATTAATGCAGCCTAAAAATCCTTTAACGGATTTGGATATTAAAAGCATATTAGTATGTTATGTGTATGCCAGGTTAAAGAGATGGGTCTTTAATCTAGATTTAAACTGCAAGAGTGTGTCTGCCTCCCGAACAATGTTAGGTAGGTTATTCCAGAGTTTAGGCGCCAAATAGGAAAAGGATCTGCCGCCCGCAGTTGATTTTGATATTCTAGGTATTATCAAATTGCCTGAGTTTTGAGAACGTAGCGGACGTAGAGGAGTATAATGTAAAAGGAGCTCATTCAAATACTGAGGTGCTAAACCATTCAGGGCTTTATAAGTAATAAGCAATATTTTAAAATCTATACGATGTTTGATAGGGAGCCAGTGCAGTGTGGACAGGACCGGGCTAATATGGTCATACTTCCTGGTTCTAGTAAGAACTCTTGCTGCTGCATTTTGGACTAGCTGTAGTTTGTTTACCAAGCGTGCAGAACAACCACCCAATAAAGCATTACAATAGTCTAACCTTGAAGTCATAAATGCATGGATTAACATTTCTGCATTTGACATTGAGAGCATAGGCCGTAATTTAGATATATTTTTGAGATGGAAAAATGCAGTTTTACAAATGCTAGAAACGTGGCTTTCTAAGGAAAGATTGTGATCAAGTAGCACACCTAGGTTCCTAACTGATGACGAAGAATTGACAGAGCAACCATCAAGTCTTAGACAGTGTTCTAGGTTATTACAAGTAGAGTTTTTAGGCCCTATGATTAACACCTCTGTTTTTTCTGAATTTAGCAGTAAGAAATTACTCGTCATCCAATTTTTTATATCGACTATGCATTCCATTAGTTTTTCAAATTGGTGTGTTTCACCGGGCTGCGAGGAAATATAGAGCTGCGTATCATCAGCATAACAGTGAAAGCTAACACCATGTTTCCTGATGATATCTCCCAAGGGTAACATATAAAGCGTGAAGAGTAGCGGCCCTAGAACTGAGCCTTGAGGTACTCCATACTGCACTTGTGATCGATATGATACATCTTCATTCACTGCTACGAACTGATGGCGGTCATATAAGTACGATTTAAACCATGCTAATGCACTTCCACTGATGCCAACAAAGTGTTCAAGTCTATGCAAAAGAATGTTGTGGTCAATTGTGTCAAACGCAGCACTAAAATCCAATAAAACTAATAGAGAGATACACCCACGATCAGATGATAAGAGCAGATCATTTGTAACTCTAAGGAGAGCAGTTTCAGTACTATGATACGGTCTAAATCCTGACTGGAAATCCTCACATATACAATAATAATAAATGAATCATGAAAAACTGTGAAAATGCTGCTGTACAGTGAAAATAATTATATTTATACTATTATGTAGTTATTTGCATAGATATTTTACTAATTTAATGAATAATCGATTAAATGATGATGATTTGTAATTCATTTTGACACCTTAAAGTTTAAGTTTGAGTAAAGTGATGATTTCGAGTTGGTTACAGCACCAGAATTCACGCAGAAATGAAATTTCACATAAGGTAAATGCATTAAATAAATATGACATTGAGCATTTTTTTTATTATTATTAATCTCATTGATTAGATAAAATAAAAATATATTTATTATTTCATTGAACACAATATTTTATGAAATGGGATTTGGGATTTGGATTCTGGATTTGGATTCTGTCAGTTTACATCCGGATGGGCACCGGGCCTTCTGACTGCAAATCCAATATGGGCAAACTGAATCCGATGTAGCCTCGTAACTCCCTGTTGGTCTGCACTGGAATCCCAGCAGCTGCTTTACTGCAGTTGCCTGTTAGCCATTTTGTTTCACTAAGTTTG
This sequence comes from Carassius auratus, assembly GCF_003368295.1. NCBI lineage: Eukaryota > Metazoa > Chordata > Actinopteri > Cypriniformes > Cyprinidae > Carassius > Carassius auratus. The sequence goes on along the minus strand of NC_039291.1, from coordinate 3,630,927 downwards.
CTTTGTAAAGATTCCAAACCCTTGGCTTTTTTTCCTCAGTCTTCTGCAGTCTTGCTTACATACAGCATGCACAATAAAGAGAGAATCATGCTTGACTTTGGTCTTCTCCCTGGAGAGCACTGTGTAAGTTAAAACTTTGTAGTTTCTTGTTCTTTGTAAATCCAGCTGCTCCCCTGAGACGAGGCACACTGCATGTGTGAGAGAATGAGAGTTTGTTGACTGGCAGCTCGCTGAACAAGTTTGATCTGTGTATTAGCTTGACCTCACATACACTGTTGTATAACTTATTTGTGCATAAATATCTGCACTGCAACAACTAAACTAACATTATTGGCACAGTTCAGTCAAAAATCTAAATTCTGCCATCATTTACACACCATCAAGTCGTTCCAAACCTGTATGACTCCTGCAGAAGATATTCTGAAGAATCTTCATACAACACTGCATCTAATGACAGCTGTAACTCTCCAAAAATGAAAAAAACAAAACAAAACAAAAAAAAAAACAACATTAAAGTAATCTTTAGAATTTGAAGCCATATAAAGACAACTTACAAACATAGGCTCACTGGAAAAACATGCCTCTACCTTCAATTCACTGACGTTTTTAGCTAAAATGTGTAGAAAGGACCTCTACATCCCTGAAAGACAGTGGAGACCAGGACAACTAGAGCCCCAGATACAGATCCCCTGTAAAGACCTTGTCTCAGAGGAGCACCAGGACAAGACCACAGGAAACAGATGATTCTCCTGCACAATCTGACTTTGCTGCAGCCTGGAATTGAACTACTGGTTTTGTCTGGTCAGAGGAGAACTGGTTTCTGAGCCTGGTTTCTTCCAAGGTTTTTTTCTCCATTCTGTCACCGATGGAGTTTCGGTTCCTTGCCGCTGTCGTCTCTGGTTTGCTTAGTTGGGGTCACTTCATCTAAAGCTATATTGTTGACTTCATTGCAAATGAATGCACAGACACTATTTAAACTGAACAGAGATGACATCACTGAATTCAATGATGAACTGCCTTTAACTATCATTTTGCATTATTGACACACTGTATTCCTAATGAATGTTGTTCTGTTGCTTTGACGCAATGCATTTTGTTTAAAGCGCTATATAAATAAAGGTGACTTGACTTGACTAGAGGCAGTCAAACAACAAAAATGTGTATTCCTTTTCACACAAATGATGATTCCAGGGACAGAATATCGGTTAATAAAAACTTATTTTTGCATGGTTCCTTGCACAGTACTATGTTAAGCCCTGAAAAACTTTTACCATGATGCATGATTTGCAAACTAATACATTTGTTCTTTGCATCACTTAACCAGCTCCATATTATTGGCTTTTCTGATATTGTAAACTTGCTCAATAGCGCACCTAGTAGAGCATTGCTCTTATGATGTGAAGCGCTCAGGTACAAGTTCAGTGAAACATAAGTCACAATAAAAGTGTATAACAACGTGTAAAAGCAAACTAAAATGGATTGCTTGCTTCAGTAAATGTTTTTTATCTCAAGTTTGCTTTCACTAACAATGTCGGCTACATTTAGTGTAAGTGGTGCGTTATTTTCAAACGTGGTACAGCAAACTCTTCAGCGCCACTCAGCAGGCATTTAATATCCAAATTGCCGAGATACACCATGTAGTGTAATAAAATGTTGCCAGATTCACTTTCTGAACATAGTTTTAGCACCATTTACTGGACTTTCACTTTGAAAGTGCAATGAAATGCGCAAGAAACAATGTAATATAATTTTGCACAAATTAAACAACAGGCAGTTTGTTTCCAGTTTCCAATGAACCTGGGTTTCAACTTACATTAAAAACAGATTGAAATGTTATTATTATTATTATTATTATTATTATTATTATTATCATTGATAATGTTCCGCTCCTTTGAGCAATTAACTCCATAATTGCTGTGACCAGAATAATGAGCCAGTGAGTTGAACTTGGGAGCCAAATAAATAAAAGCTATTGTTGATTTGAGTTTACAAAACTGATCTGAATGACTGGTTCATGAATCACTCTGATCCGGTTCTCAAGTTCATAACTTGCTGACACAAAGATCCAGTTTTGGTGTTGAACAGCTCACTGAGGTTGAAGATTATCACCCAGTAACGACTTCAATCCGTTCATCACACAAAACTGATGTATGACTTCAGAAGATGTTGAATATAGCAGCTACTTGTAAAGAACATTTTGGTGAGCAATTTTGAGGTCTATAGAACTGTTGTTAAATAATCTTTTTCACTTTTTCTACTCTCCTAGGAAGAAGAGAGTGAGTCACTGTCACCGTGTGGTGTGTCGTCACATGGAGAGGACCCTGACACAGGAAGAAGTGCGTATCATCAATGGAGTCATTGAGCAGGCTCCCCAAAAAGAGCTTGGAGTGCAAGGAAGATACTGAGCTCTCCCTACAACCATCATGATCTTCCTCCTCCCTTGATGAGATTCACAGATGTAGTCACATCTCTGTGGTGGTAAATAAACCGTGGAAACTCTCAGCAACAACTGCACTTGTTGGAGACTCCATTTCTTAAGGAACACTTCACCCAAACATGAAAATAATGTCATTATTTACTCAACATCATGTTTGTCTTAATCTGAATTGGTGAATTTTGAAGAATCTGTATGTACTGTTTGCTTATCAAACAATCTTTTACTTGTATTGTCTGTCCATACTTTTGTTTGTTAGATGTCATGTTTGTTTTTAGATTGTGATATATTATTCATCTCCAGATCAACCTTTTGAATCCAACATGAACAATACATCCCCATTATCCAGGCCCTACATCATATGTATACAGAGACAGATTGGAAAAACTGACCCCAACCGGTATGGCATTTGTTGGAGCAGAACAGAGACTCCTCTGCATCCTAATGAGCCCTTATGGTGTGATCCATGTGTCGCACTCTTGTTTCCGAGGAGTGGCTAAAGAATACAGGGATCTTCCTTTGGGGAACAAGCTCAATTAGAATCCCAGTAATGAATTTTTGATGTGCTGCAATCAGATACTGAATGAATGGGACACTCTTTGCAGAGCATGAGACAGTCCGGTGGGGCTACTTCTCATGTGTTAATGCGTTTCTGCTGATTTATGCAAGATAGGATTTGATCGCTTATTTAAATGCCAGTGTTTAGAACAAAATGCTCATGATGTTTAAATCATGTGTGCAAAATAAAATATTTTACTTAGTACAAAAAAAATAATAATTTGGAACACACACACACACACACACAACTAAAAAATAATGACGAACAATAAAAAAGCAAGTTTAAACTCAAAACTTAAACTTAAACAGCAGCATTTTGGACCACTAGTAATAGTTTCAACTTTGAATTACTGAATTACAATGATGGTATATACCTTGAAAAGTCCTTATTAATTGCCCCAAAGGCAACAAATACAAAGCAAAAGCAGTGGTGCCAAAACAGAACCCTGGGGAACCCCACAGGAGAGAGATGCTGTTGATGAGGCATAATTGTGAACGCTAACTGACAAAAGATCTATCTGACAAGTAAGATGAGAACCAAGTCAAGGCTGTTCCAGGGATACCAGCATACTGTCTGAGCATCTCAACTAATATACAGTGATCAACAGTATCAAAAGCAGCAGTAAGATCTAATAGAACCAGAACAGAGCATTCCCCTGCATCACCTTGCATTAACAAATCATTAAAAACTCTTAGAAGAGCAGTTTCAGTGGAGTGCAAATGCCGAAAAACCAGACTGGAATTTATCAAACAAATTATACCCATCTAAAACAGCTGCAAGTTGATTAACGTCTACTTTTTTCAGGACCTTAGCCATAAAATATAGCTTAGAAATACAGCTCAATAATATTTTCTTGAGAATAGGTTGAACAACAACTTATTTAAAATAAACTGGAACTTGACCAGATGTTTTTGAATTAGGGCAAGCACACAGGGACCAACGGTGTCAATACAATTTTAAACAAAGTAGTGGGTAGGACATCCAGTGAAATAGTGGAGATTTTCATAGAGCTAACTAGTTTAGTGAGATCTTCTAGTGTTATCAGAGAATATTTATCTTCGCAGCACAAACATTTTCTTTAGAAAGGTTTCTTAAGATGCCAGAATTAATTACCCGACTATATGGTGATGAATCAAAATTGAAAGATATGTCAAATAAAATACAATTATGATCTGAAATAAAAAGATCCTCAGACAGAACAGAAACAATATTTAAGCCAAATATATAAACAAGATCTAAAATGTGCCCTTTTATATGAGTGGAACCAGATTATGTTGAAATCACCAACAATCAGTTCTAGAGAGCTTAAGAACAGATGATTAAAAAAATAAAATAAAAATATATAATTTCAGAAGGAGCTATTTGGATCAGGTGGATGAAAAATTAAAATACAATAAAAGGGATCTGCACCTACTGACCATCCAGCAGAAAAAAACTTTCTAAGCAGGGATCGAGTCCTCCACCATGGCCTGAGATTCTTGGCAGGCTTGTATAATCCTTAGGACAAATTTCGTTGAGGGGAGCATTTTCCATATTTTTTCATTCTTAATCTGCCTCATACAGAAACTGCACTCACCGGCAGACAAACAGTCTCCACAAAAATATTTAGGAAAATGGGACGGAGACAGAAGACTTGAAAATCACAGCGGCTAGACTCTAAACTATATATATATATATATATATATATATATATATATATATATATATATATATATATATATATATATATATATATATATATATATATACCCCATGTACACAGTTGTGTACATTTATAAAGCATATTATATATTTATAGGAATATTGATGTACTGAATGTTGTGGTCCCTATAGAAATCCCAGTAGATCTATGAAAACTATTTTTGTTTCATTCCTGCAACATAAAGTAATTCTCCTTTCAGCAATGTGACATACATGTTGAAGTTAATTTAAAGTTCACCTCTTCTTGGCCTTGTACCAATTTGGAGAATGTGAAACTGAACCTGATATTCCTATTCCTCTGGGCTGAAAATGAACAACTTAATTTGAGAAATTCCTGATTTTCCAGGATGTTTTAGACAGATCGATCTGTCACCAGAGGCTGACAAACACCATACAAATGGACCCAATCAATCAAGGAGAATTAGAAGAAGGAAAAATGAAAAAGGCAATTTGTCACCCTCTTAGTTAGGAATAAGTATATGGCCAGAGAACTACTTCCATTGAGTTTTGGAGAGATTTTTTGATCAGTTTTCAACACTGAGATCAAAATTTGGATCGATTCTGTTTGAAATATCAATGCTTTTCTAAAAATAGAGCAAAATTTTATTTGGCCCTTAACTTGTGCTCAAACCGACACAAGAACTCACTTCTGAGAAACTCTGAGATCCAGAGTTCAAAGTCATTAGCATTACATTTTTACCATTTGTTTTACCAAAAGCGTTTTCAATTTCATTTTTTTTTTTTATTGTCTATGCTCATCTTTTTTGGTTTGTGGGATGCTCATTTTTTTTATATCTGTCTGTTTCTATTCATCAGTAGAGCATCATGAAACCAAGAGAAAGTGTTAAGAAAGTGCCAAAGTGCAGGTACTTATTTATAACCATTATTTATACTCAAACACGGCAACAAATACATCATATCTGATATGATACATTTTAAATCCCTTTTTATTGTTTCCTATCAGGCAAAGTGCAACAGCTCAGCTGGGAATTCATGTTGGTGCTCTTTACAGCCAATTTTCTTGCAAAGGAAATGCAATTTTCTCTTCCACAGGATCGCACAACCTTTTTAAGAGTCTCGTTGTTTAAATAATGAATGAGCTATGGAGCTCATTAAGTGGTCAAACAAGGAAAAAATAATTTTGGATAGTCAAAGATGTAATGTATTAACTAACATGGTTTGATTCTTTTGACATCTGTGATTGTATGTTGTTTTTCTGATGATGAAGTTACAGTGTCATTGGGCTGGCCAGTAAATGTTTGAAATCAGATGCAATCATAGAGCAGAGCAAATTTCATCCACACAGACTTGCATCTGTCATGACTTTAGAAGTGTGACCTAAACAAGCATTAGATTTACTCCCTATATTTTTTACAAGATTTCTATGGACATGTGTTAATAAAACCATGTCATGTCAGAGACCGTATAAATTGTACATTGACGGACAACTTAATATGGTGGCTACATGAACTGGGACAGTTTTTGCCATTTGTCTATTATTGTCCCAATTATCCTGAATTCACCATTAACTTTCTGGTGCTGTTCAGTCATTATTTTATTATTTCGTAAAAACATTTTAAGTTTTTATTTTTTATATTATAATTGTTTTATTTATTTATTTATTTATTTTACTTTATCCAATTGATGCAAAACATGCATGTGGCACTTGCTATATGAACACACACACACACACACACCATTAAATCAATAAATAAATTAATAAATAAATCTTGGACATGAGTTGACCAGATTAAATTGTCCTGAAGAAGCAAATTTAATCTAGTCGAAACATTTGTTACTGCGCCCAAACAAAATCTTACTGAAAGCTATACATTTTTGAGATATGAGCCTCAAAATTTGGGACACACCTTTATAAATTATCATCAAAATAGACTTCTGTAATTTATTTTATTTTTTTATTTTTCAATTCAGCAATAATCTGCCACGTAAGGGTACTCCAAAGTATTCAATATTTACAACAGTTTAAGTTGGAAATTTCATTTTCACTTTTTTTTTTTCTGCTCAAAAAGTGTTTAACGTAATAATTGGATCATAAATATAATTTAGTACCATCAAATCTAAAAATGCAAAATATTAAATAATAATAATAATAATAATAATAATAATAATAAAACATTATAGAACTAAAAATTAGTACATTAATTTAGTTAAATTATATGTAAAATTTTACCACAACTCGAACAGCACTAGAGGGTTAATATTATTCAGTCAATCTTTCATATCAACAAGATCTGATCAAACTGATTTGCCAATTTATATTGCTATCCCAATATTGTATATATATATATATATATATATATATATATATATATATATATATATATATATATATATATATATACATTTTAGATGCATTATACTTGTTTCTTTTTATCGAGATTTTGAATTTCCATTGTCTGCATCTCTCCAGCTGCGAGGCATTGCCTTCGTGCTCCTATTGTGATATAAGAGTTTCTATCAGAGCCATATTGTGTCATATATCAAGCTTGTGTCACTGGGAGTAAGTAAGAATGTCTGATGCAGGTGGAAAAAAGGGTTAATAATGGCATTAACGTAGCAGCTGCTGGCAGTGGGGAGGGGGCATTTAGCCGAGGGGTTATTCAGATCGGATGCTGTTATGAGGTACGATGGAGCTGCCAGGTGACACCCATATTAATCACACTGTGCTGCTGCCGCCCGTCCAGGAAAACTCCCAGGATGCACTTTCACACTCATTGGCCTGAGGGGAAAGAGAGGAGAGAAATGTGCAGCGTTCACTGGATAGACAGTCAAGAGCTGCCCTGAATTACAAAGATGGAGATCAGCTTTCAAACTTTATTCCAGTATTTAATTCAATACACAAAAGCAGCTTTCCACAAATCTATGCCTCTAAAATGGAACAAAGTAACTCAACCTTCTAACCTAAATGCAGACAAAATCAATATGATTTCACTTTTGTTCCCCCCTCACGGACCCAGACTTCAACCAGTCTAGGATTCATAATAAATAATAAAACAAAATCACATTACATACATTATGCTTAGCTAGAGTTGACCTAGCTTTTAAATTCACTATTAAAGCATTTGCATCTGCTGAATGTACGATTAATATTGGTTTTATCCTCTATAAAATTATGTACAGTATAAGAAGCTTCGTCAACGGTATTTAAAAAGTCAGTGTGAACACCCATTTGCGATCCATTTTACCTCCATTTCCATAAATGTGACTTGTAGATGAAGATTTTCAATAATTGGAAAAAAAATTTGATTGATTTTGATTGAATAATGAATAATTGCAAAAACTGCAGCCAGACTGAATTGGGGTTTGCTGAAACACCGGTTATCGCTATTATTTTTGGTTGTTGTTTAACATTCAATAATAAAAGCCATGAAAGAGTCATGCCAGCAGAAGGTTTTAGAGAAAACTGCAGGTTATGGTTATCCCAGGAGGTGACGACAAGTGACCGTCTCGATGAGTCAATGAATCATTAATATACGCTGAATCTGACTGTTAGCCATGGTTTGTTTTGGATGATGGTTTTTTCCTCACGGTAACGTCACAGCTTCCAAACGCTCTCAACTCAAAAGCCTACTGGCGCTCGTGATTCTTTAACTCCGCCCACACATCACGCCTCCAGCGGCTCGTGTTTTTCGGGGATAAATCGGTACAGACTATCTTTCTCTTATGAATATAATAAAACTAAAGACTTGTTGGAGTTATGAAGGATGCAGTACTACTCTATAGGTACTCAAGATTAACAGGATATTGAGTGAAAACGAGCATTTCACCCCCCCCCTTTAAAGAAATTAATGCAAACTCCATGGAAGCTTGTTTGTGTAAAGTGATAAATAAATAATAATAATAATAATTAAGATAATTTCTACTTTTTTCGCATAATTCAGAATTTTCCCTTTATTGCGAGATATAAACTGAAAAAGTCTGAGAAGAAAAGTCCATATTGTACAAAAAAGACTCAATTGTCAGAGAGAATTATGCAATTACCTTTTTTTTTTTCTGTGCCAGAATCACTTAAATACAATAGTAAAAAAAAAGGTGAAAAATGTTATAGATTTTGAGTACATTTTATATCTCACAACTGTAAATATATATATATATATATATATATATATATATATATATATATATATATATATATATATTTATTTATTTATTTATTTATTGTGACGAGCACTCCCAGAGGAATCAGCGTCGCCCTGGAAACCAACGGAAAACACCTGCACGTCCTCGTCACTGGCTGATCGGTCACAGCTGCTCCCCATCAGCCAGCACACTCTTAAGGAGCAAACGTTGCACTCAGACGATGGTCTTGAACCAAACACTGGTGAAGAAAGCAGTGAGTGACCGACAGCCCAGCCACTTTGGAGCACGTCTGGACACCCACTTTCACAATGGTTGAGAATGCGGGCAGAACAGTGAGGAATCACCGACAAGACCGCCGCCCCAACTCCTAATTTTTTTCCCTTTTCCCGTTTGTGTCACCAGCACCACGGAAGGTGGCACGCGCGTCCCCGCGATGGAGGACGTCTTACAACGCCTCGCTGAAGTAAGCATCGGCCAGCAGCAAATAGTGGAACACCTTGCCACATGCCTGGGCAGGACGGAGGATGAACTCGCCGCTGTCCGGGCGGCCGCAGCCCAGCGCATTCCGCTACCTGAGCCTCGGGCACAAGCCACCCGCCTGTTACCCAAGATGACAGCCAATGACGATGTGGAAGCCTTCCTTCAGGTCTTCGAAAACACCGCCCACCGACAGGGTTGGCCCGAGGATGAGTGGGCACGTGCGCTGGCAACCCTTCCTCACCGGTGAAGCACAGAGGGCTTACTTCTCGCTTCCCTTGACGAGTGCCGACAGTTATGCCGAAGTTAAGCGAGGGATCCTGGCGAGACTGGGCCTTTCCCCTGTGAGCGCCGCCCAACAGTTCCACGAGTGGGAATACAAGCCCCGGGTGCCAGCCCGTGAGGAACCCACGTGACATCCGGGAACTAGTGGAGGCAATTGAGCTGGCGGATGCTGTCCATCACAGCGGGGCAGGGGACCGGCTGCCGCCATTCCCCCGGAGGGTGGTCCAGGAGCGACGCCCGCTCGAAGGCACTGCGTGACCAGTCAGCAGGACGACGGTTCCCCCACCGCGAGATGAGCCCATGCCAAGTGCAGATCCACCATCGCCTCCGCGAGCCTGGCTGGCAGGCTGCATCCTTCACCAGCGAGTGCCGGCGGGAGCCCCCGAAGCAGAGGTGAAGGTGGATGGAAGACGATTCTGGGCCCTGTTGGACTCAGGCAGTGCGGTCACCCTCATCCAGTCACGGCTGTGCGCCAAGGAACAGCGGGAGGACGACCGACTCAAGCACTGTTGGAGCCAGGTGCTAGTTGTAGATGGAGAGGACATCCTCCCCCGGCCCCACCCTCTCCCACATTTTGTTATAGAGAATGGCCTGCTGTATTGTGTCGCCCAGCATAGTGGGGAGAAGAAAAAGTTACTAATCGTGACTTAAAAGTCACGTCCTCGTCACTGGCTGATCGGTCACAGCTGCTCCCCATCAGCCAGCACACTCTTAAGGAGCACACGCTGCACTCAAACGACGGTCTCGACCGACAGCCCAGCCATTTTGGAGCACGTCTGGACACCCACTTTCACCTTAACTGGCACAGAAGAGCACAAAGAGCACACGGGAAGCACCGGCCACCATAAAGCGGAGCATCACCTTTTACCAGGCATCACTGTATTCAATAAATCCACCCTCCGGGGCTTTTGATTTCACGTACCCCTTGTCGAGTGATTCTTCACCACGTGACTATATATTAGGGGTGTAACAGTTCACAAAATTCACGGTTCGATACGATACACTGGTGTCACGGTTCGGTACGGTTCGGTACGTTTTAGATACAGCAAAAAGAAAAAATTGGCAAATAAATTTCCTTGATTTTTAAAAGTTTTTATATTTATTAATACTAACAAAGTATGTTTTTTTTTTTTCATTGAACAATGATGGAGCTATTCTTTACCCATCTTCTATGGTGTTTTCTTAGCAGCATACTGCATAAAACAAAAACAGCTCCTTATATAAAAAATGAAAATGTTATATTGTTGTAGTAGTTATGAACAAATACAAAGATGTAACTTTTTATATGGAACTCTATAACTCTTTATATTGAGTTGTGTGTTTTTACTCAATTGGTTCTCTACAGGGCTTATGTTTTTTGGAACAAAGCAGGAATTACAGTCTGGCTGAAATGGGCTCGTGAAGGAATATTGTAACGGGACTCAATTACGAATGTTCTTAAAACCTGCGTTTTCCACTATAGGCACTCGCTCACTCAGTACGCGCTGAAGGCTCGTTGCAAAGTGGCTAAAGGGTCTTTCACACAGGACGCTGTATGCGTGGCGCTGGACCCTGGGCTAAGCATTGCCCTTCAGATACAACGCGATTTGCGCTGCACTATGCCAAGAGCAAAGTAGGTGGAGTTTTCAAAACTGCCCGTGCATACGTTCTATTTATAACAGTTCTTCTATCTAGTAACGTGCAGGCCTGTTAATTGTATCGTACTGCTCAGGAAATTCCGACACAGTACAGTACTAGTCCATTTTGATTGCCGTGCCTGTTTGGATGCCCCGATCGATTGGTAAGGTGCACCCAAACACCAGGGGCCTCATGTACAAAGACTTGCGTTGAATTCATACTAAAACATTGCGTACGGACAAAGCTGTAAATGTGCGTACGCACAAAAAAAAACAGATGAATCTCTGCGTACAAAGGATTCCACGCATATTCTCTTTGTACATCCCAATTAACGTAAAATTGAGCGCACATGCATGAGCACAACGCCCCACCCAGTCTCCTCCCCTAATTAAATCAATTTGAATATGGTAATGAGTCCACTTTGGCAAAAGATAGCAGTAAGAAAATGGCTAAGGCAAGCGGCAAGAAACAAAACTTTACGGAAAGTGAATTGGAGGTGCTACTATCGGAGGTAGAGACTAGAAAACATATTTTATTATGAACCAGTGTTAATTTTGACACAAAATTTTAATTTAGTTTTAGTCTTAGTCTTTTGACTATAATTCTTTTTAGTTTTAGTCAAGTTTTAGTCATCTGATTTGTTTTAATTTTAGTCTTATTTTAGTCGACTAAAATTGCTTGGTATTTTAGTCGACTAAAATTGCTTGGTATTTTAGTCGACTAAAATAAGACTAAAATCAATAACAGATTTACTAGACAATTTTTTACAGCTGGTATAGGAAACAAACTTAACCAAAATATATAAAACACAAATTCAACTTTATTTCAACACAACTGTGTCTTTATTTCGATACAAAAGCTTTTATGCAGCAACAAACACTGTCATGATAATGTAAACAATAACTAGCTGCCAATTGACCATCAATAAAATAAAAATAACGTTAGGTCCAGGACCTTAAAGCTTACAGCTGAGCTGAACAATAAGTGCATACATTTAAAGTAAATATTTAATAAGTTGGCAGCTAGGTGGATAAAAAAAGTAACAAGATTTTATAAGGTATTCATTTGTCTAGCAATATTGTATGTTTTAAATACTACAATATTGCTAGATTTGTATGTATAATGATGATAGGATGTGAACATTCATGTTTCACATGACTAATATAGAAATATTTGTGATATTGTCAACAAGTAGAACATTATAAAATATACTAAACATTAGTATTAATCAAATGTATTTATCATGATATTACGTATTAGTATTGTGCTCGCATCTAATTTGAAGAAGGGGCTATTTTACAGTACTTTTCAGTTCGTAATATTTAATGCTACAACATCTACGCACTGCACTATTCCAATTTTGCTTAGCTCAATAAACAAAAGAACATCGTTGTAAAATTACATTTGAGAAAATGTCTGGGTGGCTCGTCTGTAAATGTCTTTTCAAATTGGTTGTGTTCTTGCCACGAATGAGCGCTCTGCGTGCTTTACACTTTGTTTTGTTTTGTTCGTCGTCAAACGTGAAGTGAGCTGTGGACATTTTGTCGCTCTTTTAGACAGTAGGGACTTTAAGCAACAGCTGCGAATGGAACGGCTACAGCGACCGGAAGTTTGCCGTCACACCGCTGTAGCCAAGAACGTAAAAGTCACTAAGCAACGGTAAAACAGAACAGCGCAACGTAGCATTAATTCATTTATTGAGATCCAAAAAAATATATAATTTAAAAAAGCAAGAGAAGGATTGCTTTTGGCGTTAAATGACAATCTTTTGTCAGAAGAGGAGTTTTTAATATTGTATGATGTAAATAAGTCTAAAAACATAACATTTATTTACCTAACCTCTCACGTTGTAGCGACTCCGGCAAATCAGCTGTTCTCCCCTAGTAGACCGTTAAATTAGAACGTCACAAAGTAGCAGTTAAATTCGCGCAGGCGCAATACAACGCCAGAATGGCGTTGCCGTTCCACCAGAGGCTGTTGCTTAAAGTCCCTGATAGGGATCACCTCTTCGAATGCCGACTTCCCGGGAGCTCATAAAAACTGAAAACCTTCGCTTCACGTCTCAATAAGTCAGGCTCTGATTGGTTCTCTTCTCTCATGCAGTCTGTTCTGTTTTGCCGGTTCTTTTGCTCATTCCTCGCATCTCTCCCGTCTGCTGATTTGATTTTCGTCACAGTCTATTTTCGTCTCGTCCTTTATTCGTTGACGATAATGTCAATCAATTTAGTCATAGTTTTAGTCTCCATCAGTGCCTTCTATTTTAGTTTTCGTTTCGTTTTCGTCTGCAAAAATATATTCGTGACGAAAATAATGACGAAAATATTTAGTCAACGAAATTAACACTGTTATGAACGTTGTCCTCTGGAATTAATAACAAAAGGAAAAAATATGAGTGGGAGAGTTTGGCTGAAGCCGTCAATGCGGTGGGATCTGAAAGTCGCACTGTAAATGAGCTTAAAAAGAAATGGTCTGATATAAAGGTGGACGTTAAACGGAGAACTGCTGCGCACCGACAAAGTGTGGGCAGAACAGGCAGTGGTAAAGGGGTCGATGAACTTACACCCTTTGAGCAGAGAGTTGCCTCAATTATGGGTGACACTTTACTCTCTGGAGTATCTGCTGCTGTGGGAGACTCCGATTTACAGGATTGCGACAAAGGTAACCACTTTCTCATTTGTTTTTACTTTGGTACATAGCGTACCTATATTTCATTGTCAAATGCATTCAGTGTAGCGGACCAAAAGTACACCAGAGATTTTACGGATCCATTTCATTTATTGCAAATGTGTGTGCCCCTTAAAAATGGAACGTACTTAAATTACAGTTAACATTTGCCTTTTTATTTAGACCCATATGGCGCAACAGCCGAAACATCCACTGCCCAAGAGGGGCACTCGGAGTCCACCCCTCCTGAGCAGCCAGCGCCCACTGTGCCCAGCGTTTCCAGTGCTATTCCCAGTGCTGACGCCCGTCCATCTGGTCGTGTCTTGACACATGCTGTTTTGGAGTCACAACAGCAAATCATTATGGCCATCGGGGAAATTAACAGTCACCTGAAAAATATCACTGACGCACTCACAGACATAAGCCACTCATTAAAGGAATTGGTCAAAAAGTTAACTATTGTCTCTAATTACCATTTATATTGTCGCAATCACATGTTGGTTTGCCTGCACATAAATTGGTCCTGGGTCGAGGTCATCTGGCAGTGCTGCCACCTCACCAAGTGGTATGCCATGCCTGTGCGCAACATTGTGCAGCACACCACAGGCCAGCACAATGCGGCACACCTTGTCAGGGCGGTATAACAACATCCCCCCCAGTCCTGTCAAGGCAGCGCCACCGACACTTCAGCTGCCCAATCGCCCGCTCTACAACTGAACAAGTGCGAGAACGGTCATCATTGTATCTGCACTCTCGGTCAGTTTGTCGGTTGGTGAGGGGGGTTAAAAGCCACGTCTTTAGTGGATAACCGCAGTCTCCTGAAGGGTTAATTAATAATTATATGCAAAAAAAAACTACAATTAGATAGAATCATAACTTTAAATGCACTTACCAAGAAGCCACCCATCACGCACCCTGCCAGCTTGGAGCCTCATCCCAACCATGCTGTTTGTAAGGATGTATGAATCATGGGTTGACCACCTTGCCACAATATTTGTTAGGCGCATTTGTGCATCACATATTATCTGCACATTTATTGAATGGAAATGTTTCCGATTCACATATGCAAATTCTTCTTCAGATTGCGCCTTTATAGCAATGTGTGTGCAGTCGATCGCTCCGATAACATTAGGAAAACCGGCTATTGCTGCAAATTGCATTTTAATGTTTGGCTGGTCAACTGCATCATATGGGAACCTGATATACCTGGTAGACATGCGGATGATCCCGTCCCATACCGCTGGCATTGCCCGGCTCAAAGACGACTGCCTTATTCCTGAGCGGTCTTATTCCTGAGTGTTATCAGCACCTGCAAGGGAACGGGTATTGCGTGGCTCCTCATTGTCTCTCTCTCTAGATTCGGACCCAATTCAGTACAGAGCTCCAAGAGGATAGCCCTTGGAAATCTGAAACGGATGATAAGCCAGTCATCATCCTGGGCCAGAAAATCATTGTGGTCCCTAAAAACTCGTTCTCGTCGGATTATGCCATTAGCAATGTCCTCTTATAAGGCCAAAGCTGCCATTGCCATAGACTAAGGGTTGTATCAATTTGCATACCGTCATGCTTTTATATGTTCTTATTTAATTGCATAATTTATATAATATTAATTATAATTATAATAAGGCTCGTGAGACAATATATGTAAATTATTTTATAAATTGCAAATTAATTGCAATGCTTCCCACAGGTGGTGGTGCGAAACTTGTAGAACAATTTGTTGTGTAATGTTTGCAACTTCACTTCAATGCCTGTAAGAGTCGCCAACGGACAAAAACAATGAGAAATGAACGTACGCCAGACATGAAATTGGCTTGGAGGAACGCACATTCTTGCGTTAATTTCACTATTAGTACATCCGACCGTGAGCGTGAAAGCTGGCGTACGCAAAGTTTTTGTGCGTACACAAGGTTGATAGATGAGACCCCAGACCTGTTGCTTTTACTGTCTATGGTTGGTTATTGGAGGATCTTCTATTTCTGGTCTGTTAAACGCATTGGCCATTTTGCACGAGCCTTCAGCTCATACTGAGTGAGCGAGAGCCTGACTGAGTAGCCTAACATAAACATATAAGTTGGTGTTTTTTTCTTCTTCGGGGGTGTCAGGGGCTTTGCCTGTTACGTCGTTTGGGTTATTGGGCTACCTTGTTGAATGCATATCATTATATTTCAAAATTCTTTATTTATTTTACAAATATAATTAATTAGTCCAATGAACCGTTCGGTACATAATGCGTACCGCGTTCCGAACCGAAAGCCTCGTACCGAACGGTTCAATATGAATACGCGTATCGTTACACCCCCTACTATATATATATATATATATATATATATATATATATATATATATATATAAATATATATATATATATATATATATATATATATATATATATATATATATATATATATATATATATTGTTTCTTCTTCTCAGAATTGTGAGAAATAATGTCTGAATTCTGAGATAAATGTCACAATTATTTTCATTTATTTTCAAAGGGCTTCCATAGTAAAGTTAACTGATACTGTCCTGTTTTTCATCAATTTTGTTTTCTTTGCAGTGATGTTGTGAACTCAATAATCATGATGCTGGCTGAATATTAGTGTAGTGTACAGTATATTAATAGTCTTGGGCACTCATGTCCAAGCTAAATATCATGTGGATTATAAGCAGGACTAATTTAACATCTAAATAAATGTCTGACTTGTGAAATGCACTCTTGTCTTCAGCTCTTCACTCTTTGTTCAAAAATTGCTCCTCTTGTCAGTATGTTTGAAGGAGGCTTCGCTCTGTCGGCATTTGCCTTCATGAATCTAGACTTAATAGCACTTCAGGTGTGTGAGGTGGGCCTTTGTGAGTTGTAGCCCCGATCTTCCAAACTCTCAAGGGCTTGGCGCACCACTCAGTTTGTATGTCACAAAGTTATTTCTCACCGCTCTCTGAGTGCTCTCTTGTTGTATTTCATTCTCGGGTACTCCTGGGCTATTTGTTTTGTGCTTGTGTCATCTGAAAAACAAGAGCTGAAAAGAGAAATGGAGAGGGGTCCAGAAAATTAAAGTCTCTCTCTGAGACGGAAGATTTATTGAACTGGTCTCCCAGAGACTTGAAAGTCACACACTACAGCAGCAGCGTTTAGCAATGAGGAGGACTTTGAGGACAGCAGCCCTATTAGTTCTGCAGAATCATCCTGCATCTGATATGGCCACTTAACAGGATAACGAGAGCTTGTTGACAGGTAAAAACAGCAAATTAAAACCTGTAACTTAACCTGTAATTAAAAGCTGTTCATAACAGCACTGCATAATGTCCAGTAAATGATTTGAAAACAACAAAATATCACACAAAATATATTCACTTTTCTGATTCATTTGAACAAAACTAGTTGTTGGCTGGGTCATATTGTGGGATGCATTCTCATAAACAGTCTATATTTACATACAGTGTATTTTGTTCCATTATGATGGCATGCTCAGATTTCATGTTGTTCTTTGAACCTAGCAACTTTCTTATATCTTAATTATTAATTAAACTATTTTTCACAAAGTAGTTTTTAGTTACCATAACCATCAAATGAAATCAAATGTCTCTTCTAATAAGTACATTGTCAAACTTTCCTGTTTCAAAATGTACACGTTTTTTCTTTTCTTTTTTTTTTTTTTCTGTAAGGCTAAGCTTATTATTTAAAGAGCCCTGCTTTACAATGTGTAGTTTTTAAGATGTCATGAACACACAACACTTTCTCATTTCCAACATGATCAGCTGTCATGTCAGTCCAAACTTTTGCTATCGGTCATGCTGTTGTATTCAGATTTCCTGAGTGCATCTCTAAACCATGAAGTGTGGAGAGGAGCTGTGAATATGTATGCAAAAGAAAATTAAATTTATTCCAAACCTCAAGGGGCTTGCACTCAAAGAATGAGGTCCTTGTCATTGTCAGCAAATTCTGCTCAGTAAGTCCCCAGCTGCTTGGTCGCACAAGTGAGAGCTGCGGATGACATCTGCCTCTATCATTTCTTTAATAATCCATAGTGATAACAAAACAGAGATGATATTTCAGGAGCAGAATCCACTGCTGAAAAGATAACATAAGGGACTTTAAGACAATATAAAGGAACTCTTAAGACTTTGAACAATTCAAATTCAAATATGTAGTAGCGTTTGAATTATTAAGCATGATTCCATTGGGGGTTTGGACATGTGCAATCAGTTTTATATCAACCTGCCATCAATACAGGATACAGCAATGTTTCTGCAAGCTTCAGGTATGAACATAGAGATGTGGATAATATTATTATCTAATTCACTGAATTGATCAAATGCAGAAGGAAGCATATGAATCACTGAACATGATTCAAATTGTTTGAGTAGCTTAGTTGTTGAATCATACTTTATTCAAAAAGGCAAGCAGCTTTTGATTGAGATATATTTGATCCTAATGCAATAGATTTTCGAATTTTTGAGCATGATTCAAATAATGGGAATTGTATTTGAGTTTGTTTAACTTGACTCAAAAAGGGGAAGCATAATCTAAATCTTTAAACATGATTCAAAAAGTAAAAATAGTAGTGTAATAATTTAACTTACTAAGCATACAATAGCACCTGATTCATTCAGTTTAATTCAAATAGTATGAACGGAATCTGAAAAAAAAAAAATAACTACTTGAAATTGATTCAGGAGGTAGTGTTTGAATGATTTAACACAATTTAAATAGTAAGATTAGTTTATTTTTGTATCTTAGATTACCTTAGTTTTTTAGTAGATTTAAATCTGGGAAGTGAATTATGAATCTTTGAAAATGATTCATATAGTGGGAATGGTAGTTGAACCATTGAACGTCTCAAAAAGGAGTCATAGAATTTGGGTAATTAAACATGAATCACAAAGTAAAAGAAATGAATGAATAAAAAATTACTAATTGCACTTAATTCATATGAGGAAAGAAGCACTTGAATCATTGAACATGATTCAAATAATATGAGTATAATCTGAATAACTCTACAATTCAAAAAGAGTAATAGTATTTGACTACCGTATTTTTTTAGGACTATAAGTCGCACCTAAGTATAAGTTGCATCAGTCCAAAAATACGTCATGATGAGGAAAAAAACATATATAAGTCGCACTGGACTATAAGTCGCATTTATTTAGAACCAAGAACCAAGATAAAACATTACCCTCTACAGCCGCGAGAGGGCGCTCTATGTTTTCAGTGGTAGACTACAGGAGCACTGAGCAGCATAGAGCACCCTCTCGCAGCTGTAGAGGGTAATGTTTTCTCTTGGTTCATTTCTCTTTGTTCATGTCATATTAATTTTGAAAAAAAAATAATCTGACTATAAGTCGCAGGACCAGCCAAACTATGAAAAAAGTGCAACTTATAGTCCGGAAAATAGTCCCATTGAAATTGATTCAAATAAGGAAAGTTATCACAAGTCGGTCAGGCTCACCAATCAGTCAATCCCAACACACTCCCTAACCAGAATTCTAATCACCTGCACCTGTGCACCATTAAACCATCAGCTCACCTCCACAGAAAAGCACACACCTCAGTCACTCTCATCAACTGATCTTGTAGCTGCATAGTGGAACTGCTCCTGTAGTAAGGCTACCTGTAAAGACTCATTACAAAACTTTCTACTATCATTGATTCCTCTCCTAGATCCCTGTGTCTCACCAGTGTCTCTCCAGCTTCTCTTACAAGTCCCAGTTTTCAATTTTCCAAGGTCCCCTTTCCTGTGTGAACCCTGAAGTGTGTGCAATGTGTCTGTCCCCCTGGTCACCCCACTGACAGCTCTGGATATCCACATCCTGTTTGTCCTGCCAGAACCAGCTGCAATAGTTCACCATATCCTCTGCATCTCTCCTGTACTCTACTCAAAAACCTCAAATAAACTAACTCGCTCTTACCTTCTGTCCCAGTGTCCATGTTTTACAGAAGATCAGACTCCTACAGAAGATCGTATATATTGATGACATCCTTATTTACTCCCAGAGCCTCGCCGAACATCGCGTGCATGTAAGATCCGTCCTCTCAAGACTCAGAGAATTCCACCTCTTCCTCAAAGCCAAAAAGTGTACATTCGATCAGTCCTCAGTTCACTTCCTGGGTTACATCATAAATGAAACTGGTATGCACATGGACAAGGGGAAGATTGAAGCCATCACCTCCTGGCCTCTACCATCAAAGAACTCCAACACTTCCTAGGATTCGCAAACTTATAACTCACTTTCGTGGTTGAAGTGGATGCCTCCACCACCGGAGTGGGAGTGGTTGTCTCCCAGCGGCAAGGTTCTCCTCCTCGACTCATCCATGTGCTGCCTTCTCCAGGAAGCTCAGCTCGGCGAAGAAAAAATATGATATTGGAAACCGTGAGTTACTGGGTATTAAATTAGCACTAGAAGAATGGTGACACTGGCTTGAGTGGGCGGCTCATCCATTTTACCGTCCTCACAGACCAAAGAACTTGCAGTATCTTAGAGAGGCCAAATGGCTGAATCCTTGGCAAGCTCGATGGTCAAAAAAAGTGCCCAGATTCAATTTCTCAATCTCTAACAGACCTGGACCTCGAAACATCAAGGCAGATGCCCTGTTCTGTCTTTATGGTCCTGAGGAAGGTATGGAAGAACCCGAAAATCTAATGCCCACTCAACTTATTTCCAGCCCATTCAGTGGTCCTCATCATCAGTCACCGCGGAAGTCCCCCCTGCTGCTCCGCTGATCTGCCCACCAGGATGTCGGTATGTCCCACATAACCAACACACTGCTCTCATTCTAACCCCCCATACATCCGTAAGTACTGGCCACCCTGGGGCTGACGCAACTCTCTCTACACTTCTGGTGGCCCAACATGGCAGCAGATGTCAGAAGGTTTGTCCATGGATGCACCGAGTGTACCATCTCCAAGAGTCCCCATCATCTCCCTGCCTGTAAATTCTACCCATTTCTCATCCCCAACCGTCCTTGGTCACACCTGGGAGTGGATTTCATCACGGATCTACCTCCATCTGATGATAACGCATGTACCCTAGTAATAGTGGATAGATTATCTAAATTCTGCAGCCCCATTCCCCTACAGGGTCTGCCCACAGCCCTAGAAACTGCTGAACTCCTTTTCAATTAGGCATTCCACCCATTTGGTCTCATAGAGGACATAGTGTCAGACTGTGGTCCCCAGTTCATCTCCCATGTATAGAAGGCTTTCTTTTCTTTCCTAGGGGTGACTCTAAGCCTCTCATCTGGTTACGACACCAAATCAAATAGTCAAACAGAGTGGAAAACACAGGAGATAGGACGGTTTATCCGGACTTTCTGTCATGGCCACCAGGACTCCTGGAACCAGTTACTAGGTTGGTCCGAGTACGCCCAGAACTCGCTCCGCCAACCATCCACAGGGCTAACATCTTTTCAATGCATACTCTGTTACCAGCCTCCTCTCTTCCCCTGGTCTGGGGAACCTTCTAATGTTCCGCTGTAGCTTACTGGTTCTGGGAGCGTGAGAGAGTCTGGGATGGGGCTCATCACCACCTCCAACGGGCAGTGTGCAGGAAAAAGATGGCAGCCGATCTTTGTATGACACCTAATCCGACCTACCAACCTGGACAGAAGGTTTGGATGTCCACCCCAGACATCAGCCTGCACCTGCCCTGCCTGAAACTCATTGATTCCTCTCCTAGATCCCTGTGTCTCACCAGTGTCTATCCAACGTCTCTCCCGAGATCCATTCTTCAAGTTCCCCTCTCCTGTGTGAACCCTGAGGTGTGCAACGTGTCTGTTCCCCTGGTCACCCCACCGACGGCTCTAGATATCCCCATCCCGTTTGTCCTGCCGGAACCAGCTGCAATAGTTCACCATATCTTCTGCATCTCTCCCATACTCTAATCAAACACCTCAAATAAACTAACTCGCTCTTACCTTCTGTCCCAGTGTCCGTGTTTTACAAAAATAGCACTTGACTCATTGAATATGATTGAAATGATGGGAGTAGGTTAGTATTTAAATCTTTATGTTTAATTCAGAAATCATGATTGAAATAGGAGTAGTTGAATTTGAATAAAAACAATTGATTTAGATGGAGAAGTATGATTCAGATATTGTCAATAATACTTGGTTCTTAAATTTGATTAAATGTAATAGTATTGAACATTGTTCATCTAGATGAACAAAGTGGTTCTAGGTGAACCACTATACACGATAAATGTAATTATTCAACTCAAATTAAGTAAAGCTGAACAAATGCCCAACAACAATAGAGACAGAATAAAAGGAATTAAGCTAAATTAGTATTTAAAATAATGAACAAGATTCAGATGGAGTAGTTTTTGAATCGTTGCACAATGATTCAGGCTGAATCATGCAAGTCTTGTTGTCAAAATCAAGCAGCTCTCCAAGGAGGTTGAAGCCACGTGCTCTGTTGTAGTGAATCCATAAAGAGTGTTGGAGATTGACTGTTTGGAGCATGCAAGGACAAGATGCAGTCTTAGCCAGCATGCATGAAACTCAACCAGATTTGAACAACCTAGGTGGTACAAAGTGGTTGCCATGGAAATTCAGCTCAAGTCCAATCTGGCTAGGTTGCCAGAAAGAAACCCAGCTCGCATTTATATCTCGAACAGATGTTACACGTCTCCTAGTGTTCGAAATTTAACTCCACTTAGGATTTTTTTCTCTTTTTTTATATGCTGTCTTTTTTCAGCGTAGCATAATCACTGTTTCTCCTCTGAATATATGTTCTTTGCAGCTGCTGCATGAAATACATCTCATGTTCATTCTTGTGCGGATCTTAATTGACTTTTTTTTTTTTTTATCTGATTATTCTAATTGCAAACAGCATTATGGCACATCAATAGGTATTGAACTGATACTTAATATCTTTTTGAACACACATAGTAATATTGTTTCAAACCGATGCAACAACAGCACCTTGAGGCAAGTGAACCAGCGGCATACTCCTTATTCCCAGGGGCTCTTAGAAATGCAAATGCATTCGTATATTTACCAGACTGGCAGAGAATTGAAGCTTGTAGATCACAGCATGAATTATGCATTTTTGTTGTTATTGTTTAAGTAATTTCCCCTCCAAAGTAGCATAATGCTCAATCTAGTTTAGTTCTCCAGTCTCTGTTTGTTGAGTATTGTACCGTATGTGTAAAGGAATAGTCCAACCCCCCCCCCCCCCAAAAAAAAAATGAACAATTGCTTTAATTTACTCACCCGGAGGCCTTCCAAGATGTAAACGATTTGTTTGTTCCTTAGAACATATTTGGAGAAATGTAGCGTTGCATCACTGTCTCAGCAATGCATGCTCTGCAGTGAATGGGTGCCGTCAAAATTAGAGTCCAAACAGCTGATAAAAACAAAAACAACAATAATCCAAAAGTAATCCACACCACTCCAGTCCATCAATTAACATCTGGTGTAGCCAAAATCTTTGTGTTCGTAAGAATCAAATCCATCTATAAGGTGGATTTGTTTTCTTATAAACATGCAGGTTTTGGCTTCACAATACATTAACTGATGGACTAGAGTGGTGTGGATGTTTTTCTCAGCTATTTGGACTCTGGTTTGAGTTGTGGCCAAAAGTTTTGAGAATTACATAAATATTAGTTTTCAAAACGTTTGCTGCTATACTGCTTTTAGATCTTTGTTTCAGTTGTTTCTGTGATGTACTGAAATATAATTACAAGCACTTCATACGTTTCAAAGGCTTTTATCGACAATTACATGACATTGATGCAAAGAGTCAGTATTTGCAGTTTTGGCCCTTCTTTTTCAGGACCTCTGCAATTCGACTGGGCATGCTCTCAATCAACTTCTGGGCCAAATCCTGACTGATAGCAGCCCATTCTTTCATAATCACTTCTTGGAGTTTGTCAGAATTAGTGGGTTTTTGTTTGTCCACCTGCCTCTTGAGGATTGACCACAAGTTCTCAATGGGATTAAGATCTGGGGAGTTTCGAGGCCATGGACCCAAAATTTCAACATTCTGGTCCCCAAGCCACTTAGTTATCACTTTTGCCTTATGGCACGGTGCTCCATCATGCTGGAAAATGCATTGTTCTTCACCAAACTGTTGGAAGAAGTTGCTGTTGGAGGGAGTTTTGGTACCAATCTTTATTCATGGCTGTGTTTTTGGGCAGAATTGTGAGTGAGCCCACTCCCTTGGATGAGAAGCAACCCCACACATGAATGGTGTCAGGAATGCTTTACTGTTGGCATGACACAGGACTGATGGTAGCGCTCACCTTTTCTTCTCCGGACAAGCCTATTTCCAGATGCCCCAAACAATCGGAAAGGTGCTTCATTGGAGAATATGACTTTGTCCCAGTCCTCAGCAGTCTATTCAATATACTTTCTGCAGAAGATCAATCTGTCCCTGATGTTTTTTTTTTTTTTTCTTTGGAGAGAAGTGGCTTCTTTGCTGCCCTTCTTGACACCAGGCCATCTTCCAAAAGTCTTGGCCTCACTGTGCGTGCAGATGTGCTCACACCTGCCTGCTGCCATTCCTGAGCAAGCTCTGCACTGGTGGCACTCCGATCCCGCAGCTGAATCCTCTTTAGGAGATGATACCGGTGCTTGCTGGACGTTCTTGGATGCCCTAAAGCCTTCTTTACAAGAATTGAACCTCTTTCCTTGAAGTTCTCAATGATCCTATAAATTGTTGATTTAGGTGCAATCTTAGTAGCCACAATATCCTTGCCTGTGAAGCAATTTCTATGCAATGCAATGATGGCTGCATGCGTTTCTTTGCAGGTCACCATGGTTAACAATGGAAGAACAATGATTTCAAGCATCACCCTCCTTTTAACATGTCAAGTCTTCCATTCTAACCCAATCAGCCTGACATAATGATCTCCAGCATTGTGCTCTTCAACATTCTCACCTGAGTTAACAAGACTATTACTGAAATGATCTCAGCAGGTCCTTTAATGACAGCAATGAAATTCAGTGGAAAGGTTTTTTTGGGGATTAAGTTAATTTTCATGGCAAAGAAGGACAATGCAATTCATCTGATCACTCTTCATAACATTCTGGAGTATATGCAAACTGCTATTATAAAAACTTAAGCAGCAACTTTTCCAATTTCCAATGTTTATGTTATTCTCAAAACTTTTGGCCTAGACTACATATATATATATATATATATATGTAGTACGTACTTAATCTATAAAAAAAGGAACACTTGGGACAAACTAAATGGTATATTCAGCATTTACTACTTGAAAGTTTCATGGGATCCATGATTTGCCTTTTACAAAAAAGAAAGAGCAAACATCAGTGATGGCAGCTCATTTTGGTGGATGTCAGCTTTAGACGAGATCTAATCAGTGCTTCTGTGTTTCCGTTTGGGTTTTGAGAATTTAGGGCAGGTATTTTTAGAAGGTGGTGCACCAGTCTCTCCAGCAGCAGTTTCTGTCTCCTTATCAAGGGAAGCCTGCTTCACCGCAAAGCTCACATCAGATGGAAACCGATGAAGACATTTTTCTTTGTACGGCCACAGAATTTTAGATCAGAAACAACTGACATGAGGAAATTCCAGTTATCGCTGTAAAATGGTGTATAAAGAGGAGAAAAATGGAGGGAAGAGGAAAAAAATGGAGGAAGGGAGAGAGAGGAATGTGCGAGTATAAATCTGTGAAAGAGATGATGTCATCTGAATGGTTTCAGTCTGGATAAAAGCTTTAGCCTATCTATCTATCTATCTATCTATCTATCTATCTATCTATCTATCTATCTATCTATCTATCTATCTATCTATCTATCTATCTATCCGTCCATCCGTCCGTCCGTCCGTCCGTCCATCCGTCTGCCTACCTGTCTGTCTATATATCAACAATATGTACTGCAGATAGATCCATCGTTCTCAGGTGTGATTGTCTTTCTGGCATAAAGGGCACAAACATCTTCCTAGCATACACATTTGAAGGGCTAGCAATCTGACCCTGTGTCCCCTGCATCAGCAGCTCTTGGAGCCGAGGCTCGCGCTGGCAGGCCGTCTGTGATCTCTCTCCAGCAGCGCAGGTGATCCGTGGCAGAGAAGAAATCAATTTTAATGTCACTGCACAGCATCTGACGGGCGCAATTCCAGGTCTGAGGCAATTAGTCTGACATCCTCTCTTTCCTCTGTCTTTTCTCTGTCTTTTCGCCTATTCATTCTATCTTCGGTCACAGTTTCTCTCTTGTTTGACTATCGCAAAAAGTCATTCAGTCTCCGTCCTTGTGCTGTCTCCATTTACCACTTTCACTTTCTCTGAGAAGCTGTCTGTCAGCTGTCTTCTTTTCGTCCTCATGTTTCTCTTCTGTCTTTTTCCACCCCGCCTCTTCCCTAGATAATCGCCTCTCACTTTCTCTTTCAATACTTTCTGTTTGACCCTCTTCTTTACAGTTCTTTAAATATCTCTGCTTTGTTTTTGCCTTCTTCTTGGATGTGAATTGTGTGGGCACCGTCAGCTCAGAAATATGGTATGGGTGCAGTTCATCTGTTCTTTACTGTGAAACCAAGCCAATATTATTTTATACTGGCTGCCCAGAGAAGACTTGAAAGTATACCAAATAATGCTTGGTTGATTCTCCAACAGCAGACAGGCTTGTTGTTGCCCAGAGGCCCAGAACTCCAGACTAACAGCACCTTTATTTCAAAGCTGCAGACAGGTGAGACAGTCAATTTGTGTTTTAGGCATCACCGCAAAGTGGATATAAATCATCTCTACTTCAGAAATTCAGTATTATAAAGGAAGATATAAACTGGATAAATTTTAAAGTTTCTTGTGATGAGACATCAGGATTGCAGATATATGTACCCTATATGCAACTTGTATGCCTCATACATGCTTTGAATCACTATACAACACACTAGTACATGCATAATTCAGTTCCTCAGTTCTCAGATTTGAGTGGCTGAGAAACTTAGTGACCCTTTGAGGACATTCGTGAAATCTTCCTTGAACACAGGACCTACTTTCTCAATGGCAATGAAACTTCATATAATGACCATATCATTCCAAAATGATGC
The DNA here is from genome assembly GCF_003368295.1 of Carassius auratus. Classification (NCBI taxonomy): domain Eukaryota; kingdom Metazoa; phylum Chordata; class Actinopteri; order Cypriniformes; family Cyprinidae; genus Carassius; species Carassius auratus. Next base: position 3,604,074 of record NC_039291.1, on the reverse strand, counting down.
TAAAAGGAGTTATAATCAAAATATAATTCCAATACAAAATAAGGAACCATTGTAGTTACTCATTCCCTTTGAGATAAAAATACCTGTTTCTCTTTGTGTCAACAAATCATTCACCCGACCAATGGAGTCTTTTCATTAGACTACGATGCCATGTTTCAACTGTCATCAGCATCGAAAATACTGTATTTTTTATTTTTATGTATGTACATTTATCACACTGTACTTTGTATTATTTGCATCACAAATGGGAATGCAAAATATATATATATATTTGTGGGAGTCTCCCATTCAGTGCTACAGACGTTTACCCAACTATGATTACTTCTGCTGCTCGGAAACCCGGAAATATGAAAAAGGTCTATTGTTCAAACCCTCTAATTCACAGAGTTGTGGACTCGAGTCTCATGCCTCGAGACTTGACTCAACATAAACAAAGAAGACTTGTGACTTGACATTAGACTTTGACAACAATGACTCGAGACTCTAGGAATTAGTTAAAACCTATAGTATCAAAATCAACTGTGGGCGGCAAAACCTTTTCCTATTTGGCACCTAAACTCTGGAATAACCTACCTGACATTGTTCGGGAGGGAGACACACTCTTGCAGTTTAAATCTAGATTAAAGACCCTTCTCTTTAACCTGGTTTACACATAACACACTAATGTGCTTATAATATCCAAATCCATTAAAGGATTTTTAGGTTGCATTAATTAGGTAAACCGGAACCGGGAACACTTCACATAACACCTGATGCACTTGCTTCATCATTAGAAGAATGGCATCTACGCTAATATTAGTCTTTTTCTCTCTTATTCCGAGGTCACTGTAGCCACCAGATCCAGTCTGTATCCAGATCAGATGGTGGATCAGCACCTAGAAAGGACCTCTACAGTCCTAAAAAGACAATGGAGACCAGGACAACTGGAGCCCCAGATACAGATCCCTTGTAAAGACCTGATCTCAGACGACCACCAGGACAAGACCACAGGAAACTATATTACACTCCTCTCTGTAACAGTTTTTTTTATTTTTTATAATTTGCTATTATAATTTTCATAGTCATGAAAATAAAGAAAACTCTTTGAATGAGAAGGTGTGTCCAAACTTTTGGTCTGTACTGTATGTTATAATTTATTATAATCTATTGTTCTGGAATATTCACTGTTTCAATGTTCCTTTAGCTCAAAAGGCTGGTGTGTCAAATCCCAGGGAACACATTTTAAATAAATAAATAATTCTAATTGTTAGCCTGAATGCAATGTAAGTCACTTTGGATAAAAGTGTCTGCTAAATGCATACATTTTCTGGTCCTAAAACTGATCCACTCCTCTGAATAAAGTACCACCAGACTCTTGCAACTGAGTGAATCTTGGTTATGGAACAGGGACCATAATCGTTCATTACGGTAAACTCTGAATCAGTCGTGCATGAGAAATGTTTAACACAGCCAAATGTCTCTGGGTGGTTATAATGACTCTGTGTGTTTGACAAACAGGAGAAAAGTTTCATTTTCATCAAACATAAGTCACTACATTTTTTTCCCAGTTTATTCAAGCTCCCTGCCAATATCCAATAGGTCACCATAACCTCTAAAAAGTAATTTTTCTTTGCAGCCGCTGCATGACACTGACTCCTCTTTGTAGAACATTGGCAAGTGTTAAAGATTGATGATTTGATTTAACAAGGAATTGAAAGTCTTGAGAAATTGTCATTTGCTAAATGATTCTTTTATGCCTGAGGTCCTATACTTTTTTATGGCTTAATATCTATGAGAAGGAAGATGAGAAGAGAAAATAAATGCAGTCAAGTCCTGGCCAGAACCATTTTTGAATTCTAACAATAAGGTTGACATAAATCATGTCAAATAGCTCACCTTTGAATGTTAGTGTGAAGAAGCAGTTTACTTGCCATGCAGATAAAGGCATTTGATTTCACAAACTGAAAATCTGAAAGCAAAAACGATCATGCCAATCTTTGTTGTGTGAATTTTCAGAGATTTTGGCAAAAATGAAAAGATGTCTATTTATAAAATGCAGAGCTGTAGAGAGGTGAAACTCGTGTTTATGTAATTGCCCCTTGATGAGTAAATCTTCACCATCATCAAGAAGAGAGAACAATGTGCTCAAGTAGTTCCTACAGCTGATATGGTCCCAAATTCAATTTTCACTCCTACATGATCCAGTTTTGTCCGATTAAGGTTGGGATCCATGTGGTGCATTATACAAGCTCATCAAATGAGTTTAAGTGTCAACCAATCCATCTTCACCAAACTATGTCAAATTGAGACGTGCATTGAGACAGCAATAAGTGAACATAACCTATTTCGTCCCAGCTCAATAGCTTAACGCCCTCTCTGACACTGACTTGTAAAGGAGAACCAAGCATATTTCTATGATGTTCAAGTTTAGTTAACCACGCTGAGGTCCATTATTGAAATATTGTCCTGCCACAATCTACAATTCATTGCATTCATTATCGGTTGGCACTAATAGGTACTGCTGGATTATCCAGCTCTTGTAATTACATTAGAGAAACGTGTCTGCTTCCCAGATGCAGTGAAATGGCCAGTGTGGACATAACGCCATTGAACTAACCCGCTTTGGGCTTTTAATTATGACCCTTTACTAAGCTGCCCAGGGTGAGGTGATGAGGCATGTGTGCTATTAAAAGGTGTTAAGTCAACAATAATTTATTTGCTGAAGGCGAAACTTAATGTCATTAACAACCTCTCATGAAAGACCTCTGATTTTGAGGGATAGTGTTACAAACTCTAAAGCCTGCTCTATTTCTGCTGTTATTTTTTTTTTTCAAAATGTTATTAGCCAGTATGTGTTTCTACCACGATAGATAGATAGATAGATAGATAGATAGATAGATAGATAGATAGATAGATAGATAGATAGATAGATAGATAGATGGATAGATGGATAGATAGATAGATAGATAGATAGATAGATAGATAGATATAGACTCACTGCTTAACCAACATGATCCATCATAGTAGAAACTAAAGGTACATTACATAACAGCAATGTACTAAAAAAGGAAATCCATTTTGTACAGATGACAATGTTGTCAAAATGATCCAGTCACGATTTGCTACGGTGCGGGAACATAGAGCGAGGAATGAGGAGACCAAAACCAAGGAATTTATTCATATCACGGTGAATTACACATAGCACAACAATACCAGACAAACATACAGGGAACTGAACACTCTTTAAATACACAGTCAAAAGCTGGAGTCAATCAAAACAAAAGGGGAACACCTGGAATGAAATCAATGTAATCAGGACAGGAACAGGAAACTAACCAAATATGGGCATAGGAAAGCACATGAGGAGCAAAACATACACAAGACACAGAGTCTGACATAATGCCCCCCTCCGGAAGGCGTGTCCTCACACTGTATAACATCCAATGGGGGGGGGGCACTCTGGAGGTCCTTCAGGACAGACATGGGACAGTAGGCCTATAAAACAGTACCTGTTTGTGGCACCATGGCAGAGCAGGGGACTTGGGAGTCTGACAGATCCCTGTTCACATGGATCTGTGAAAACGACTTTAGGCATTATGCATGCCAGACCAGTAGTTAGGGATGTCAATTCATAAAGAATTGCAGTGCAAACAAATTATTGCTACACATAGGCATTACGTCATTGTTTATTTTCGTAATAAATATTTTTGTAGTTTACATGGAGACGTCACAACTGTAGGCACGACGGTTTCCAAAACTTGCACTTCGAACATTTTCAGGCCCCCAAAACACCATTGTAGTTTAAAAGAACGGACAAAAGGCTTAAAAATGTTTCAGTGTTTAGCTGTAAACGCCGTAGGGGGAGACCGGGGATGGTTGTAACACTGGTCAGTTGTAACATTGCCATTTTCTCAAATAAGGAATAAGTTATAAATCACCAAATTCACACATTTTCAGTTCAGTCCTTGATGAAGGAGAGCCCTGTGGCAGACACAGCAGTTTTCAGAGGGGGAAAAAGGTATATTTTTATATTTCATGTATTTTTGTGGTCGCGGTCCCTGCTTTGTTAAACTGATCAAAGTTAAATTATGTTTAGTGTGTGTCTGTGTAGATAGTTTTCATGCAAGTTGTTCTAATGTTTTGGCTGCTAGCTGTAAGGTGAGCTAGTTCACGGCTACAAGACTCTGGGTTAATTAAAACATCAATGAAACATTTTATAACTTCAAGCTTTTTTATTTATTTATTTAAAGGTTTTCTTTAAATTTCTTCATGCCTAGGTATTGGAAGAGAAAAAAACTGAGGGGTGTTTCTAAATGTTCAAGTTAAATTATATTCTGGCCAATTACTAATTACTAATTATTAATTATGTTTGACATTGACAAACATGCATAAACACACACACACACATATACACACACACGAACACACACACACACACACACACACACACACACACACACACACTTTGTTCAGTTTTATTTTCATGAGGCTAATGTAACACACACAAGTTCATTCCAAATACCAATTCCATTCCAGTTTGTGCCATTTAATAGCAGACACAGTTTGAATTATATTTTGAACGCACTGACTTAAAAGAACACTAAGATACAGATAGAAATGTCAAAAATGTTACAACCATCAGCTGTACCCCTTAGTCAACACCCAAAAATGTAGGAACTTTGTCGCACATTAATCTTTCAAACTGGTAATTATGCTAAATAATCAACTGGAGAGCAAATTATTGTCAAATTATTAGATGACAATAGCATATGAATACTGCATCCATTTTTGTTCATATTATTTGTTGTTTTACAAGGTCCCATTAACTACCAAAGACTTTAGATATGCAGTACTAAGATGCGTTCAAATTAGGCCTACTTATGAAAGTGCAACACAATATGGCGGAATAAGTCTACTTTATTTAACGGCGCTTTATTTATCCTAAAAATTAAAGGATGTATGAAATGAAATATATAGATTGTACTGGATGTTAGATTGCTTATTTGCTCCAGTGTATGATCTATTTCTTTGGTGTCCCACAGTCAGCAGATGTTAGAAAAAAAAGGTGTTTATTATGTTTGAAATCGGGATATTTATCTTACAAAAACCCATGGATTCGCTACAACCCCTCGGAGCCCTATGAGGGACGTAATATTACAGATGCACGCACTTTATTTCAAGTCTTCTGAACTGTTGACAACAAACACCTGCTTTCCACCATTGAAAGGTTTGGAAGAACAACGGTAATATTTAATATAAGTCTTATTTTAAGGATTATTCTGAAAGAAGAAAGTTAACACCTAGTTTGCTTCGAGTGTGAGTAGAAGATGGACTAACCTGTATTATCGGGTGAACTAACCCTTTAATTCAATCATACATTTTTACATTTTATTTCTTCCAGGAACTTCTTTCCAAACGCTGTTGTGCCAGCGTGAGACTGTTCATTTTTGCTTAATGCTGATCAGTAGCTTATTTATTGCGAGTTTTTCCACATATTTATAGATTAGTCTTTATTAAAGATGAAGTTATTCAGCGACACCAACAAACACCAACAGCTTAACTTGCTGTTTGGGAAACAAAACCCAGGTCATCTGATTAATTGATTTATTAATAAATTGATCTGCATCAAAATGTTATGCTGGGTCTTTTCCAAACATTTTTCAGGGCTAAAATCATTATATTTGCTCTGTGGATCAAACTACTCTGTGTTACTGAAAAAAAAAAAAAAAAAAAATCTTCCATGATGCTCTGCGGGACTGTAATGCCTTGCCTTTGTGCTCCCCACATCACTGTGAGAAAAGGCGCAGCTAAACAATCAGCGCCATGTCTGCCTGGCACTGGCATGGGCACATTGATCAAGCCTGCCAGCCTTGAAAAATGGTCATGCATAGTCTGTTGTGCAGCAGCTGTAGGGGAGCCAGCCATCTCACTATGTGTGTATATGTCCTCTGCATTCATTGTTAAATATTAAATGTCAAAATCAGTATAGCCTCATCATTTTGTGTGGTTAGGAAATGTTCCAAATGAGTGTTCTTTTCAGAATTGAAAGAAAAAAAATATATATATATATAGCTAAGAAAAAATGTATCTCTATGCACTACACAAAGATCTGTGGAGGATAATATATTCAGCGCCAGGAACAGAATAGCATGCATTTTAATGAGATTACAAATGTAGTCGTCATCTCCTTTCAGGGACAGAATGAAATTCAATCTCATTTTCAAACTTAAAAAGGAGCAATAAAGTATGCCTTCCAGGACTTGAGTCCCATTCATACAGTCTCACACCTCCAGGGAGAGAACTAGTGCTCATTTTACCACTCCTCAAAATAAGCTTGTTTATGTCTCAATGTATCAAAGGAAGATGTTTTTGATACAAAGTCGGATTTATATTGATTATCATAAAAGATGAACTTAATAAACAAGCGCAAACAAAGCAAAGTATCTGTAATGCATTTATTTTAAAATATACCAGTTTTTACCCCTTTTTAACAAATAAAATCAAAACGTATATATTTACTTCATTTCAAATATTTTTCAATAATGTATAGCCTAACAGTTATTCCTATCTCTAACCCACGCGATATGCAGGTTTTAATGTTGGTTTGGATTCCATTTTGTGTGCTAAAATATGCATAGATATATTATATATATATATATATATATATATATATATATATATATATATATATATATATATATATATATATATATATATATATATATAATGCATTTATGCATATTTTAGCACACAAAATATATATAGACATTCATTTGATTACCGTGCTTTCTGTTTCCGAATTAAGTGTTTTTGTGGTGTTATTAATCCAATCGGATTAAAATGAAAATGAGGAAAATAATATTTATTTTTATTTACTGAAAAGCATAAAGATTATTTAAAATTGCATGATTATTTGAAGATATATATATATATGTGTGTGTGTGTGTGTGTGTGTGTGTGTGTGTCATTTAGTAAATTACGTAAAATAATAATAATAATAATAATAATAATAATAATAATAATAATAATAATAATAATAATAATAATTTACTTTTTCTCGCAAAGTTTGTTCTTATTGGTTGCACCACCATTCGTATTTGTCATTGACTTACAAAAGGAAAAGGCCGTGGCCTCTTGAAAAGGTAATAGACTAATGTTTCTCAAAATAGGACCAGCATAAATACTTTTCCCTCGACTGTCATTTTTCAATCTGGTGGTTGTTTTCGCTCAGACAAGCGCCTCATATGCTGCAGAAATGCGCTGAGCGCGGGGGAATCAATATAAAATGACTCTCTCTGCCACCTTATTAATAATGAAACAATACGTCTTCACTCGACAGAGTCTCGCGCGCCTGCGTGCTCGTTCACGCCCCTTTGAGGAGCTGCAAGAGAAACGCTTGCGTGTTGAACCTACGCCTTAGCAGTTTAATATACATATTTGACCATTATTAATTAATGCTCCTTTTATGCAGGCAATGTATAACCGTTATGAATTAGACTGTATTCGATAAAACATGTTTTAGATGTATTGTAATCACCACAAAGGCTACATCAATAAAAAAAACAACACAGATCTCTTTCAAACAGTAACTGTTTTTATTTAATACTTTAAATACTTTTCTTTTAGCAGTCTATTTTATATACCTGTATAATCAATCTGTTTTAAAACGGTTTAGGTTAAAGTATCTCTCTTTTCATTTCACATTCATCTCTTATTTACTAGTATGGTTTTGAATATTCAGGTATTTCATATGCAACATCCCCAGAAACGAACAAACGAACGAACAAACAAAACACACATCTTCTGAAGGCAGTGAAACGTGGTCTATGCCTTGGCAACATCAAATAAAGCTAGCAAAATTCACCTCATCCAACTATTAATGTCAAGGTCCAGATATTCTCGTGCTACGATACTGTCGGGAGAAAAACAGGCCGCACTTTACGTTGCAGTGTACGTACTGTGTGATACAATGACCTACGTGTACTTGATGAGGAACTGTTTTCTGGAGCTCTTGCTTGTAATTACACATTGGTATATGCAACATGGACACTGCAATGTAAAGTGTTGCCTTCTTACTGTCATGTGCCCTACATAAAAAAAGACAATTCTTCTTTGAATGGAACAAAATATCGTTTGGGGGGAAATGGCAACAGTCAACTATCTCAAAGCCTTTTAATGGCTACATTTAACACTTCTTTGTTCCTTAATAAAATCTTATATAGCCTATATATATAATCCGCTCTCTTGTATGCCAATAAATATATGCCTTAGTCATTCCTGAGGTTTATTTATTATAAGTGTTATTATCATAAATAGTATTATTATTTATAGCCTATTTTTTAACGTCGTGATTATTGGAGACATTCCTTATATTTTTGTTCTGGATTGGTGGGTCAACCATCTAACACATCATCCATATACTTGGCTTGACTAAAATAAATTTGACAAATTAAAAACAAAATATCGACAAAGAGCATATATAACAAACGGATGAGATAATATCTTGCTATATCCATGATGGCAGTTGAAAATGTGAAAAGCCTACGGTAATAATTCATTCATAATAGACGGTAATTTTATAAAATACTACACTTCTAACAAGGACCTTTCAGAAATTCAGGCCTTCATTTCAACTCAATATCTGATAAATATTTCATGATATCGACCCAGAGTCAGGCAAGTGTGCTTGAGCATTCCCAGAAGACTTCTTTTAGCCATTGTCTCTTGCAAAAAAAAAAAAAAAAAAAAAAAAGTATTTTCTCCAGATGAAATAGGTTTATACATCCATTTGGGTGAGGATTATTTTTGATCGTCATAAATTATTTTTCTTTTTTATTCTTGTGTTGATGGTTTGTCTGGTCTTTCCCTTCTCCTTTCTTTCTTTTTTTCTTCTTTGATTCATTTATTTATTTCTTCTTCTTCTTCTCTCTCCGTGGGTTAAAACTGCATCCACGTGACGAGCGCCGACAGTGCGGTGAGGATCAGCGTTACGCCGAACGGAACCGATGATCGGCTCGCGCCGTTCCCAGCCGCACACAGTTCAAACAAGCTGCCGCGAAAGTCCAGATTTCTGGACTCTTTTTTCAGCTTCTCCCACAGATCTGTGGCTCCCTCCTGACAGTCTGCCAGAGCAGTGGTCGCACATGAATGGAAATCATCCCAGTAACTGCAAATCAAACATTTAAAACAAATCATTGCTCATGTCTGATTTGAGTCACGCTTCACATCATATTAACACATTCAAGTCGATTATCTTACATGATTGCTGTTGTTGTTTTTAATAGATTTTTATTTTATTTATTTGTATGCATTTATTTATTTTGTTAAGTATAGGTCTAATGAAACTCACATTTTTTCTTCTTCTTTAAAAAAAAATATCATATAGGCCTATGTGGGAAGCAGTTTTGAGATTCGCTTTGCTTTCCGTTTAACAACACCGTATTTTCGGTTTATGCGTTTATTTCAACAAAAAAGGATTTAAACTATTTGACTGCATTAAACTTCCGTTTTCATTAGAATTTTAACCACCATAGAAATAACAGTAATTAAACATTTCAATTTTTTTTTTTCACATATCCAAATCTTAACTCTATGCTTGAGTCCACATTTAGCCACGTGAAGGAGGAGAAGGGGCACGAGGGAAACCCGAGTTGTAGTGCGGCTCCAAAGGGAAAGTCTCCGTATCACGTGATATCGAGGGCCCTCCCCATCTCTCCCCATCTCTCCCCATCTCTCCCGCTCTCTTACAACTCCCCTCCTGCGCCCCACCCCCTTCCTCTATCCCACTCTCGAGCCTATCATTTATTCATGTATTTCAGGAACACACACCCACATTCGAAACCCTGCATCTACAAATGACCACGCGCATGGTCACAAGTAGATCCGCTCCAAAAAATAAAATAAAAATAAAATACAATATAATACTAAAAAGTAAATGCTTTTTACTCAAGCAGAAACAATAGACTATTATATGAAATAATAGATAATAGGCTATATGGAAAATAGTATATGGAAAATAAATGGGCACATCTCCTTAGACAGGCATCTCATTTTATTAAATAATAATAATAAGCGTTTATTTAAAAACCCGGCAGGCAGACTTATTTTCGGAAAAAAAAAAAAAAAAAAAAAAATATATATATATATATATATATATATATATAGAGAGAGAGAGAGAGAGAGAGAGAGAGAGAGAGAGAGAGAGAGAGAGAGAGAGAGAGAGAGAGAGTGAAAGAAAGGGATAATAATTTCAGTCCCTGTAATTAGATACTTTTCCGTTCAGTAAGGGCTGTTAAAGAACCCGTTATTTTATAGGGCGGATCGCTTACAATAATCGTGCATTACCTCCCGATCTGATCCAATTATGGATGTTGACCTTTGGCCTTGGCGTGTAGAGATGGTTTATCTAATTGTAATTACCTGGTGAAATGTGAATAGTGCGCACTGCCTGCACGGCTCTATTTCTGCTCATGGAGCTGTCGAATTAAACAAGGGGCCCCTGTGCCATCTGGCTCCTCTTGCTGCTTCTCTCTCCCCCTCCCGATCTCTCACACACGTATATTTCATCTGTTGTGTGTATGCATGTTTCCCTTACGTGCAGATGGTCTGAAGGTTTTCCTTCTCGCCCAGCTCCTGTGGATAGTTGGCCATGCTATCTCCCAGATGAAGCAGGCAGTCGGAGAAACCTTTGAACACTGTTTCACATTTCCCCGCCGCTCGAACCGCCTGCAGCAGATAGGCTGGAAAACGAGAAATTAGCATGAATCATCTGTTTTCTTCTTTTTCTTCTAATGCACTCTCTGTTATTCGCTCGTCTTATTTTAATTATTCTGGTACTATTAAATAAGGCATACAACACTTGCACACAATAACGTGTGTGTTGAGCATGAGGGTGGCGCGTGGACAAAAGATGATGTAATGGTTTCATGATGAGGGTGGGGGTATGTGGGCTTGTGTAAAGTGAGATTTTCATTCTCAGTGATTCGTATAACCAATAAGAGTCTCTTTTCGCTGACAGATATATTAGAGAAAATGAGACGATTTGGACACATGCTCTTCCTCCCCATTACATTTGGGACTCGATGATGGACTGGGAGGTCACCAGCAGTCGCAACATGACCAGTTGACCAGATCCCTTTGCTTAACGAACCTTAAACTCCTGTGACTTCTGCAGGTTCGTTAAATAGCGAGATCTCGAGAATTAAGTTGTTTCACTGTTCAAATCAGGCCGGGCCTCTACCCATAAATCACATGGGCAATACGCTTACACCCTGTAACACACAACATTGTATAGCTCACAAATGTCTTTACATTATATCAAATGCTTTGCATGAATTATATGCAAAACATACCCATCCTCGATATAAAGCCTATACTAGCCGTATATTATACGCATTTCCTGCTATATGATCCTTCATGCAGTGCATGCTAGTCTACATATCTCTGTTTTATTTCATGCGGTACACGAGCAGCCTTCCTACTTTATATTACATGAATTATGTTATATATTGTATATTTCTCTATACATTATGCATAGGTGCCTACATTATTTTATATTCGTTATATGTATTCACGTATTCTATTCTGCAAGCCTTATACGCTAAATAAAAATCGAAACATAAAATATAGATGCAATCATGACTGTTGTTATGTATCTTTTATTCGTAAATCATTAAAAGTCGTTAGTTGATGCTATACATTTCTATAGCTGGAGCAGTCATTAAATATCGCATCCAGCAATGACACAAAATTATGAACTTATAAAATTATTTAATTATTGTACAAATTCCTGAAACAGACGATTAAAGGTGTTAATGCCGCACCTCGACGGCTTACATAACGAATTATCTCGCTATAACTGTGATTTCACGGACAGATCGCCCTTTACGACGAACATTACATCCATATCCCCCCAACAGATCATATCGAGTGAAAATAAACCCGTAAATGCGATACCTTGGTTTATACTCTCTATAACCTCTTTCGTGCATTTTTATTAAAATAATTGAAATATTCAGACCTCAACATGGCGGATATGAGGATGCGAAATACAAAGATGCTCATACAGCTCGCTTTGGAAAGCCGTGCTTTAATGGGATGTGTGCTTTCATATTTAAAATACATTTCAATCCTCCCTGCCTTTACCGTCTGTTCTGGAATTAACAGTCGCACAAAACAACACTGCTAACAAACAGTGAATTTTTAAAATGGTTTTTCGTTGTAGGCGCGATGATCTATATTTAGAAACAACTGAGCATCTAATATAGACTCACCTATCCTACTGTACTAGTGGTCACGACCACTTTACTAGACCCCGTCAGCGGTACCGGTGTCAACCTGGCACCGTATAATCTGTTCAGTGAAGTCAGGAGGGGGTTTATGGCAAATTAATTAAATTCAACTGGGTAACGGCACCAGCTTTTTCACGATCAACCACAATTCATAGCTAACATTACTGATGTAATCCTAATGCACGAGATGCACTGATTCATTGCAGCAAAAAAAAAAAAAAAAAAAAAAAAAAAACCCTTTCAAAACACAATATTAGCTACAGGAACAAGACCATGGTATATTTTGTATATTAAAAAAATAATAATAATTGCACACCAATTTTTCACTAAATTATAAGTAAATTAGCTATATTTTGTGGTTATTGCCTTAAGGGACACATGGGACCATATAAAACTGATGATTCATGTTGGCTATAAAACCTTTGCAAGCAATATCTGTTAATCCAATCATTTTAATGAATATTTGCCGTTTCGTCTTTTTTTTTTTTTTTTTTTTTTTTATATTGGTATAAATAATTTATTACAGGGAGGATCGGGCGGTCCCACACTTTCACCAACTTGCTCCAATAAGATTTGCTGGGCTTTATTTTTCGGAACATTCTCCAACATTGAATGGAGATGCAATGCAATGTTACCCCACTGTTATACATTTAAAATAACATACCTTAAATAATTTTACTGTTGATTGTCTTACTCAAGACACAGATCTAATAGTTGCGAGCCTTTAAATCGCAGTCGGGACGGTAACATTGCAATTGAAATATCCACAAACAAAGCCTACACTCTACAAACATATAACCAACAAAATGATACCTTTACGAGCTTCAAATAGCGTTTACTATGAATTATAAGTGTTAAGTTATACATCAAGATTAAAACAAGATTAAAAAGGAAAGCCCATCTCAAATTAAACGACAGAAATAATCGACTTACCTATTTGAACAGCAAGAAACAATGAAATATATCTTCCAGACAAAGTTAATCCCATTCTACGTCCAGTAAAACCATTGGAGTATATGGCAATTTTAGATAGTTGTGAGGGGAAAAGCCTGCCAGATCTGAGCGTCGGACATCGCTGTTTAGTTCACGCATCTAATCAGAAACTCTTTGTGATTTGTTCCGTTGTCGGCGGCGGCGCGGTGAAATGAAATGGTGCACCCCGTTAAGAGAAGGCGGTAATGCCTCGTGTTTTTTCTCTCCCTTCTTCACGCCCACGTCTCAAGCCTGACGTAAAATTCACCGTCGGACTCCCCACTTCTCTATTTTCTCATTTGCTAGACCGGGCTGGCCCCCTTCTCCCCCCTCTCGCACTGTACTGGTATTTCAGGGATCGCGGAGATGTCCGCATATATCTGCTCTCCGGTGGTCTCACCTATCCACCCTCACGCAGTCAAACTTACACGTGGACCCGTGACCCATATATGGATACACGTGCAGACTTCATTGCTCCAGGGTGCCAAGACTGAAACATGCAGGAATCTTGATGCATGTGCCTGGAAGTTGAAGTTGCCAGAGATTGGTTAAAAAGGCTCCCTCTTCATGAGATGGTTGTGATGTGTTGTGTATAAGCTACATGTAGTAGGCCTAAATTATGGATATAGACCTATCTGATGATTTGTGGAAATGTGACCCTGCGCAGTGCACGGTTTGATGAATGAAGTGCCCATATTTTATTCAGAGACTTATTAGTCCAGAACTGATCGTTACTGGTGGTTCTTTTTATGAATAAAGAACTGCAAGTTATCAATGTCTGTCTGTGGTGATTTGAGGTAAACGAAGCAAACTGTAGTATGTCGATGATTTCGGCCAAGGGTAGGCTATTTATTATTATTATTATTATTATTATTGTGAATCGTGAAAATTATATTTTGGCTCAGGAATATAATGCCTCAGTAGCCTATTACTAAAAAAAAAAAAAAAAAAAAAAAAAAAAAAAAACAATTGCAATTTGTGCTACTGAAAATTATGATTTATGCTCTATGAAAAATACACAATACATTTATATGGGGTGATATTAGGAGAGAAAAAAAAATATTACCCCGCTGACGTCAGCGGAATTTGTTGTCAACCAATGAGCACCGAGTACTGATGCACACCAATATTTTTTTTTTTCTAAAACACTGACTTCAGGAGGAGAATACTAAAAAGTAACCTAGGGTTTTCTAGCTGAAGGAGAATCCGAGCAGTGAGTAGAAACCGTGTGCTCCTCGCTGACAGTTCATTTAGAGTCCAGACTATACTGAACCCAGGAGACGGATGCCCTGAGGACTCTTCACATTTCTTTCTTTTTTTTTTTTTTTTTTTTTTTTTTTTCATTGACAGTATAGATGAGTTTTACTACTCAATATTATATACAATTAATGGAAGACTATTTGTTATCATCAATGCTTCAAACTAAAAGTAGCCTGTCACGTAAATGTAGGATGAGCGTTATAATTTGTGCAAATTCGTGCGTTAAATCTTTCGAAAAACGAGCAGTTGCATAACTGAAAGAAGAAGAAGAAAAAAAAAAAGCCCGCATAGTGTTGAAATTTAGGGAGGGATGCAATAGCATGGGTTTAATTTATAGAGAATACTATAGGAGTCCATGGCAGTTTTCTTTTTTTCATGTTTTGTCTCCATCTTGTGGCGGAGCAGTGCAACAAGACGTATAATATATCTAGGTTATGTGCTCTCTTTAATCAGAAAAGCAAGTTATTCTGGCTGATACCAATAATATTTGAAAGCCAGTCTTGGAGGAATGTCGAAAACTCCTGAGTGACAGGGGTTTAATGAACTGTCACTTCGACAGCAGCCATAGGGAATCCCTGTTTAATGTCTTTGTCCCCGTACTACCCAGCAATTACTCCGTAGCTTGAGAGGTTTTCCGTGGTGACTCATCCAGGTGGGTGCGGGGAGGGCTTGGGGAAAGCAGCAGACACAGAAAGAGAGAGAAGGGGGTATTCCAGCAGCCCTGATGCAGTGAGGCTGTCTAAACTATTTCATTCATATGGAGGGAGTGGAGTGAATGAGGTAAGGCACCGTTTGCGTCAGCAGTTTTCCTTTCTTTTGTGAAAACAGGGGATTCGATCTGGAATTATCTGAATGACAAGAATTAAGTAAAATAATTCTGTGCTTCATTAGGTTCATGAAACGAAGCTCACTGTTTTCTAACAGATTAAAATCAGCAATATTTAAATTGACTAGCTGTTTTTGTAAGGTGTGATTACTAAATAAAAATACCTTGTCTTCATATATATATATATATATATATATATATATATATATATATATATATATATATATATATATAATATCTTGACCTTTAAAATATATGTTTGACTCTTAATGGGGTCTTAAACTCAATTCCTCGAGGGTCGGTGTCCTGACATTTTATCCTACCCGTCAGATTTTCCTACCCGGGTTTACTGCGCATGCGCACATCAATATCGCGTCATTTTTGCTAAATAACGATACTTAATGAATCTGCTTTACAGTAAGGGTAGGTTTAGGTATGGGGTATTTGTAGACTTTAATAAAAACGCAATCTAATTGGTAGAAAATAATATTTTTTGTTGGTTTCCTGTAGCTGTATCCCTTCTAGCTACAACCGCGAATATAGTTCCAACACTGCTCCAACACACATAAGCCCCTTTCACACTGCCATTCCGGCAAATACACGGGTAAAGGCAATTGTTCCCGGGTCGCTAGATTTTGCACTTTCACACTGCCAGTGATTACCCGGGATTTCACACACAACCCGTAAAGATCCCGTAATGACACGTGACATCAGGGCGTGACATGTAATATACAAGTCGAAAATGTTAGGCACATTATACTTTCACTGAAGCAAGCGAACGATCTCGGCGTCAGCGCGGAAAGTGAGGAACTAACTGATCTCTGCTTCATTACAGTTTGCACATATTTTTTGGTCGCGAAAGTTGATCTTTCTTCAAAACGGCCGGTAAAAGAGTCGCGCGATAACACGCGTCATCACCTCGACATGGCATTAGATCTGGCTTTTGTTCACTCAGCACTCGTCCCAGGTTGAACCCGGCAATGTTACTAGGTCCCCGACCCGGTTTCAATGCTGGAATCAATCCCGAAAAGTGGTTACTTTCACACAGAAGGTGATCCGGAAATGTTCCGGCAATATGCCGGGTCTGACGTGCAGTGTGAAAGGGGCTATAGACTACCACAGGGTTCCTCAAATCTTGCCCTAGAGTGCAAATGTGCTGCAGAGTTCAGCTCCAACCCTGATCAAACTCACCTACAGTACCTGTGATTTTGTAATGATCCTGAAGACATTGATTAGCATGCTCAGATGTGTTTGATTAAGGTTAGCGCTAAACTCTACAAGAAAGTGAATCTTGTGGGCAAGATTTGTGGTTCCCTGGGGCTTGTACCATGAAGCTAGATTAGCTGGCTAGCCAGGTGAGTTTCAGGTAAGTTTGCACCAATCCTGGGTTAGGTACCACGTAAGTGGCTTGGCTTTTAGCTGCATTCATTGCCATAGTAACTTACACTCCACGGCTAACCTGCTCCAGGGCAGGTTATATTCTGGGTCAGAGATCTCAAACTGAAACTGGACCAATCAGATGTGAGAAAAGTGACACATGTCTGACACAAAGTCACTTTGGTTTATTTTGCTCCAAATGAAAGGTCACTAATACTAGAAGTCTGGCTTTAATGATAATTACTGAGTCACTAAATAATTAATTAACACAAGGGAATGTTTACTTTATTCTAATATATTTATTATTTTTTATTATATAATTAGAATCAAACAAACAAAATTCTTATTCTCAGTGGTTAAATGATTAAACTTATTTATTTACAAACCCGAATGCAAACAGAATGCAATGATGTGGAATTTTCAGATTTCGATATTTTGTTCAGAATAGAACATAGGTGACATATCAAATGTTTAAACTGAGAAAATGTATCATTTTAAGCGAAAATTTAATTGATTAAAAATGTCATGGCATCAACACAAAAAAGTTGGGACAAGACCATGTTAACCACTGTGTGGCATCCCCTCTTCTTTTTATAACAGTCTGCAAACGTCTGGGGACTGAGGAGACAAGTTGCTCAAGTTTAGGTATAGGAATGTTGCCCCATTCTTGTCTTAGGCTCAGTTTCTTAGGTCTTCTTTGTCGTATCTTCCTCTTTATGATGTGCCAAATGTTTTCTGTGGGTGAAAGATCTGGACTGCAGGCTGGTCATTTCAGTACCCGGATGCTTCTTCTACACAGCCATGATGTTGTAATTGATTCAGTATGTGGTCTGGCATTGTCATGTTGGAAAATGCAAGGTCTTCCCTAAAAGAGACAACGTCTGGATGGGAGCATATGTTGTTCTAGAACTTGGATATACCTTTCAGCATTGATGGTGCTCATCTTTCCAGATGTGTAAGCTGTCCATGCCACACACACTCATGCAACCCCATACCATCAGAAATGCTTCTGAACTGAGCGCTGATAACAACTTGGGTTGTCCTTGTCCTCTTTAGTCCGGATGACGTTGCGTCCCAGTTTTCCAAAAAGATCTTCAAATTTTGATTCGTCTGACCACAGAACACTTTTCCAATTAGCCACAGTCCATTTTAAATGAGCCTTGGCACAGAGAAAACACCTGCGCTTTAATTTAATTCTTTCCATTGGAAAATGGTGCTAGCAACTCCATGGTCAGGAGACCTTTCTATTTCACTGGGAAATGCATTAGATTATAGAAATAAAATGGGTTGTGAATGATATTTCCCTTTGACATGATGTCCAAATCCCTTACAAGCCAGATGTTTTTACTTTTTTCAGATGGTGTTGATGTCTTAATGAAGATTTGCAGTATAAACAACAAATAAAACCATCAAATATGCTTTTGTGCTGAACGTTTATTGTTGTGTTAGTAAAATACAGTCAGTGGCATTGTAGCGGAGAAAATACGCAATATATTCTGATTAATACAGTCTAATTAATACAGTTATGTTAAGGTACCCAACCAAAACCAGTGTTTCATGTGCAATTTTAGAAAATCATTTATATTATCTTCTTAAATTTTAATAAACCTTTATTGTATTTCATAGCTTTCAGTCGCTTGCACACTTGTGTGCATGAGTACACTTACATGTACTTCTCAGGTTGCTGTTTCCGGTAATTGTTGATCTTATTTTCCTCTGAACATTGAACATATTGCACACCCACAAATACATTCTGCATCAAGTGCATACCTGCCAACACTCCTGATATTATGGGGTTCTCCAGTTTTTTCCACTCTTCCTCCCACTCCCAATTTATGACATTCTTGCATCCACACTTTGCTAAGCAGAACATATCAGAACTCCAGGTTGTGGGAGACCGTGCATGCTGGATATGTATTTAATGTTTGATTGTGTGTATTTTGCACAGTTAAATGAGTTTACAAGTTTTTGCTTAAAATGCTGTATTCCCCGGTATCAGTAATTTTCTACCAATCAAAAATCATCATATTTTTAACAATCCAATGTTGGAAGGTGTGGGTGTTTAGTAAAGAAAAAAAAATAACGTTAGCTTGCATTTTGATAAAATTTGTGAAGAACGCAAAGCAATTCAACAAAATGGTAATTGTAACCCTTCTGATTCATCTTGGTTCCCTCGTGGCAATCAGTTAACCATTACTGCACAAAGATTTCCAGCTGACTGGTGACCTGCCTCACTGTAGGGCAGTCCAGGCACGCTATCAGCATCTTCTTCCCGGGATGCTGAGGGGTGATCATCTCTGTATACTGCAGTGATCCACCAGGGGCAATGTGACTGCAAATGAGAATGGATAGAGTTGTATATGCATACAAAATATTATATATACACCATTGTCAGCACCTCACTTGATGTGTTGAATAGTTAAAAGCAAACTGATTAGGGGCTGTTGAAAAAATCCAGCATACCTATGCTGATTAGATATGTTTTATGGATGGCATGGCAGCCGGTTTGAGCTAGTTTAAGCTGGTCCTTTAGATGTTCATGAACTGGTTAAAGTTAGTCCTGAGTAGAAGCTAGTTGCTTAGTATCAGCACATGACCAGCTTGAACCAGCTCATGACCAACTATGGACCAGCTTAAACTAGCTGCCATGCTTCAAAACATACATAACCAGTGTTTAAACAAGGTAACTCTAAACAAGGTAAACAGCCTTTTAATTAACATAATAGAATAACCATGGCTGATTTAATACTAAGATGTAACATAAAACATGAAAGAAAGCCAAACTGGACTCAAGAACAGCTGTGACGTCTTGACCAGCTTGAAAAGAAGGACATATTCATTAGATTAATTAACAGACATTTTAGTATGGTTTGATTTGGTCTGGTGACTTAGGAGTCCTCTTGACTACCCCAGTTTACACAGATTAAGGAGCTGGTTTAGCACTACAATTCTTTGTGAAATACTCTTAGATCCAAAATGTAGGAGTCCTAAAGTAAAACTGACAACCCCATTATTTTTAAGAGTTTCTCCTGAATGTGCTACTTTAAGCTTTACGATGTTTTGTGAATAGGTAATGGAAGGAAATGGAAAATAAATATGACAGAGGTTATTCCATCTTACTCGTATGTTTTCATTTTGGTTGTTATCAGACCAGGGCTTTCTAGGCGGAGCTGAATGTTTTTCAGGATGAAGTCAAAGGGATTTTGGAATGACACGGTGACCATGAAATCTCTTCCGAACCGGGGTGTTCCAGTCACCTGTAGATGAGTTATAATGACTGTCAACTAATGTAAAAGATCAAATGTATCACACATGTTCCCCTATGATTGGTTATGGAAGATGTATACCTTAATAGTGAGGTCTGGAGGCAGGAGGCTGACAATTCTCATTGTCGAAAGGGTCTTGTCGGTTTCCTCAATGCTTCCATACACCACAAAGAGCAGGTTGGACTGTTCCACCCGGTAAGGCATGTACTCTGAAGCTGTGACATCGATCACCACACTGGAGGCTGTGAAATGATTTTCAGAAATTAAGCAAAGCAATCTGAAATGCATGTGTCCAAAATCAACAGCAAACTTGTAAAGGCAGACTCACTTTTCCAGGGACCTACAGTTGCAGCTTTGTTGTCAAGCTTAAAGATGGAGCTGGTTATCCCTGTGTAATACACCACACAGCCAGTGATGATGGCGCTGAGGGTGCAGGTTTGGCTGGTCTGGTTCTTAATGTTCAGCGTCAGCTTGAAGTTGTCACCAATTTTGATGGTGCCAGCCTGGAGCTCGATGTCCACACCTGCTTCTGGGGGTTTCGTGTAATTCCTGGAAGGGACACCACGATTCTCTGCCATCTGCATGGCCTGCTTATCCTTGTCACTGCCTGGAATCAGAAAGAGTTGAAGGATGACAGGGAAGGGGATTGCCTAGGGAATGACCAGTCATGTCCAGGTGTTTTTGGAGCTTACCTTCTGGATGTTTATAGGCAGAAGTGATGTCCTCATAAGCATTACTGTTCACACGTTTGGTGATAAGGAGCTTTCCAACATACGTGGTGTCCACAAAGACGATCTTTGTGTTTCCGTACTTATCAGACTGATGGTAGACCACATCACTGTTCAGCTTAAGATAGGAGAAAGAGTTTTTCCATTGTTTAAATGCAAGTTGCAGCAGTGATTTAAAGATCTTGTAAGCTAAAGACTGATGGTAAGTAAACATCAAAGAGCATTGACATGCTTCTTACCTCCGCAAAGACAAACCTTGCATCAAACGGATAGCTGAGCTCTCCCTCTTTGATGGCATTGACGGACGTTGGGCCACATCGATAAAGACCTGTATGGGACATGCAAAATAACATATATATAAACTTGGGTCAAAAAGGCACTGCTATGGTGCGTTTATGATGTGGCAGAAGTCATGATACCATCACTAGTCTCCTGAGGGGTGCAGTCGATCACTTGCCAGCCAGAGAACTTTTCAGGCAGATCAGGCCTCTTCATGTACACCTCATTCCAGCTGTGGTAGTTCCTGTGAAGCACAGTGTCATTGTCACTAAACAACATGTGACCATCATTACCTGTCAGAATGTGTATGCTTTGTGTGTCTCACCAGACCGAATCTTTCGTTCGGCTTCTGTTCACTCTCCCATCTTCATCCAGTATAATGTCAGTCTTCAGGTTGCCTGTGTTGTCGTGAGCAGAGCAGTAATTGGAGATGACTCGTCCGGGGATCCCGAGACATCGCACGACTGGGTGAGATCATCATAGAGCCATGGTTATGCCTCAGTCTTTTTAGCAAGATGCTAAATAACCTGAATTTCAGAACCAATAAAGCATGTAGCGTCACCATACTCACACGTGTTCAGCACACCAGCAAACACCCAGCACTGTGCAAAGCACACAGGCACACAACCGTCTCTGGCATATTTGAGCAGGATCTCAGGGCTTCCGGTCCAGGCAGTGGGTGCTGTCCCTGTGGAGTAATCACCACTCCAGTTGCCAACCAGGACACCATCATCATCCTGAGAGTTAATCTGAAAATATACCACCATAAAGCCTATATGTATATGTGTGTGTGTGTGTGTGTGTGTGTGTGTGTGTGTGTGTATATATATATATATATATATATATATATATATATATATATATATATATATATATAGGACCAACCAAAAGTTTGGAAACATTATATTTTTAATGTTTTTGAAAGAAGTTTCTTCTGCTCATCAAGCCTGCACACTGTAAACCCTGATAAGTTCACAGAACTCAAAAAATATTTTGTAACAGATTACACAAAAACATTTAAGTGATGTTTTTAAATGTTTTAAGTTTACATAAACTTAAAAAATTTAATTCCAGTTGCCTTAAATTATCTCAGAGTTATCTTAAATAATTATATTTCTGAACTTATAATTAGGGAGTAATTCACTCATAATTTTATCTATTTTTCAACTCCTATAATGTAGGAAATACACTCAAAATTAGGCTTTTGCTGTCCATCCTCAGTCTAACCACAGGCTCTACTCTTCACCACAACGGTAACACTACAAATCCAACATAACATAAACCTTTGTAAAATCTAATATAACACAACATTTATGTATTAACTTATGTCCCTCTATGTTAATCTTGTGTAAAAACACACAAAATAACACTTAATTTCTAAATTTATTTTCCTTGTTTTCTGATGCAAAGCATGCTGGGAACTAGAAAACACAATCATTTTAAGTTCACCTCACTACAACAAATTTTTGAGTTAACAGAACTTATTTAAATTAAGTCCAATGAACTTTCCTTATTATTTGAGTGCAATTAACTAATTTAATTTGATTAATTTCACTGTTCGGTTTTACAGTGCATTTATTTGATCAAAAATACAGAATTTTTTTTAATATTGTGATATATTATTACAATTTAAAATAATTGTTTTTAAATTTATTATACTTGAAATTATCATTTATTTCTGTGATGCAAAGCTGAATTTTTAGGATCATTATCACATAATCCTTTAGAAATCATTCTAATATGACGATTCATTATCAAAGTTGGAAACAGTTCTGCTGCTTAATATTTTTTAAAGGCAGGGTAGGTAAAAAAATGTATAAAAAAACTTTTTTTCCATATTTGTTTAAACTTTATTTATATATCAATACATAATTAAAATGTATGTACTCTGAAAAAGAAAGTATAAAAATCGAGTGTCTGTAGACCTCTCACGACTGTTTTAAAGACAGCTCATTATTTCCATTCACTCCACCCCCTCCCTTCTGGGCTCCTTCCAAAGCCACGCCCCAAAACACAAGAATGCGCGACTCCGACCACTGAGCTGGAAGACGCATTATTTACCTGAGACGAGCGGAGAGGAAGGAGCACAGTGCATGTAGTGACATCGTGTCAGAATCACATGTAATAAAAATAACTTTATAATTATGAAGATAAACAAACAAGATGTATTTTAGTACTCCCTATCAAGCTAGCATATTGATATTGGTAAAGTTTAAAATATATATTTTTTGATTAGCTAACGAGCTAGTTGTCTATAAGGCCAAGCTAAAAACAGGTTGCATGATACACGTTTTTCCATTATCATCATTTACACTGTGATGAAGATGAATTTCGTGTAAGATTCATAACGTTGTTCTGCATGTAAGAGTTTCCATAGCCCCTTTCACACTGCCATTCCGGCAAATACAGGGGTAAAGTGTTCCTGTAATTGTTCCCTGGTCGCTAGATTTTGCACTTTCACACTGCCAGTGATGACCCGGTATATGTGCGTGCTTTCACACACAACCCTTGAAGATCCCGTAACGACACGTGACATCAGCGCGTGACATGTAATGTACGAGTCGACAACGCTTGGCACGTTATACTTTAACTGAAGCAAGCAAACGATCTTGGCGTCAGCGCGGAAAGTGAGGAACTAACTGATCTCTGCTTCATTACAGTTTGCACATATGTTTTCGTCGCGAATGTTGATCTTCCTTCAAAACAGCCGGTAAAAGAGTCGCGCGATAACGCGCGTCATCACTTCGATACGGAATTAGATCTGGCTTTTGTTCACACAGCGCTCGTTCCGGATCGATTACCGCAATGTTACTAGAGTCCCTTTCACACTGCACATCGGACCCGCAATATTCCCGTAACATTGCCTGGTCGCCTTCTGTGTGAAAGCAACCACGTCCCGGAATTGATTACCGAATCGAACCCGGGTCGGGGACACAGTAACATTGCGGTAATCGATCCGGAACGAGCGCTGTGTGAACAAAAGCCAGATCTAATTCCGTATCGAAGTGATGACGCGCGTTATCGCGCGACTTTTTTTCCGGCTGTTTTGAAGGAAGATCAACATTCGCGCCGAAAACATATGTGCAAACTGTAATGAAGCAGAGATCAGTTAGTTCCTCACTTTCCGCGCTGACGCAGAGATCGTTTGCTTGCTTCAGTGAAAGTATAACGTGCCTAGCGTTGTCGACTCGTACATTACACGTCATGCGCTGATGTCACGTGTCGTTAAGGGATCTTCAAGGGTTGTGTGTGAAAGCACGCACATATACCGGGTCATCACTGGCAGTGTGAAAGTGCCAAATCTAGCAACCAGGGAACAATTACAGGAACACTTTACCCCTGTATTTGCCGGAATGGCAGTGTGAAAGGGGCTTAGGTCCCCGACCCGGGTTCGATTCGGTAATCAATTCCGGGACGTGGTTGCTTTCACACAGAAGGCGACCAGGCAATGTTACGGGAATATTGCGGGTCCGACGTGCAGTGTGAAAGGGGCTCATGATGAAAGCATTGTTGACTCTGATGAGGACTGCACTCCAGAGACAAGTACCGCATCGTCAGCTCGAGGACAGGTCCGGGGTCGAGGGCGAAGCAGAGGAGGTCGTGCAAGAGGCCGTGCAACTAGGGTCCGAGGAAGTAGACGCCGAGGACGGGGTGGTCGAAGTGCAGGGCAAGGAGCACTTGAGTTCCCTCAGTTCTCGCCATCGCTGGAAAGCCACGCCGATATTAACTCGCGTTTTATTTCTTTGTTTATCCAAATACTTTTTGTTCATTGCCTTTTTGTACTGTTACTGTCTTCCTTTTTTTTGCCTGGTTTGCCTTCACTAACTGCATAGGCCGGTACTGTGAATTTTGCTTGCTGTTTCTCTGCCATTGTTTTGGTATTCCTAGGATCCGTGCCTCTTAAATTTCCTCAAATCAAACGTGCGTGCGCAAGTGGGCAGGTCATGTGTGGCAAAAGGGTGGTTGCCATGGTTGCGAGAGAGTGACAGTCGCCTAAGCCAATCCTATGTTTCGTCCCGAATGGAAATAATGAGCTGTGTTTAATACAGATTAAACAGTCTAGAGTCACTCGATTTTTATACTCTTTTTTTTTTTATCAGAGTACTTACATTTTAATTATGCATTGATATATATAGAAAGTTTAAAGAAATTTGGAAGAAAGTTGTTTATAAATGTCTTACCTACCCTGCCTTTAAGAACGTGATACTTTTTTAGTATCATTTGATGAATAAAAAGTGAAAAAAAAAAGAAGCTATGTTTTTAAAATATTAATATTTTGTAATAACAATATACACTACTGGTCAGTAATTTGGGGTCAGTAATTTTTTTCTTTCTTTTTTAAAATAAAATCAATACTTTTATTCAGCAAGGATGTGTTAAATTGATAAAAAGTGACAGTAAAGAAAATGTATTATTAGAATATATATTATTAGATTTTTTTTTTTTTTTTTTGTTGTTGGAATAAATGCAGTTCTATTTAACCATTTATAAATCAAATATATTAGACAGCAGAACAGTTTCCAACACTCATAATAAATCAGAATATTAGAATGATTTCTAAATGATTATGTGATAGACTGGATGTTACATGTGACACTGAAGGCTTGAGTAATGATGCTGAAAATTCAGCTTTGCATCGCAGGAATATATATATATATATATATATATATATATATATATATATATATATATATATATATATATATATATATATATATATATATATATATATATATATACAGTAAAGACCAAAATGTGTTAATTCATAGTTTTGATGCCTTCAGGGTGAATCTATAATTTTCATAGTCATGAAAATAAAGAAAAGTGTTTGAATTAAATATGGACTAATCCAAACTTTTTTGCAGCAGTTTACTTCTGCTACAAAATGAGTGGTATTGCCATGTACAGGACATTGAAGGTACTATACTGTGTGCGTTTTGCCCTTACTCACCAAGCTTGTTATTAAGTCTACTTTCTGCGAATATGAGTGCATTTGCAAGTAGCTGACTCATAAATGCGATCAGCTACTTTTTGTTTTTAACTGGCATTTCTCTAGGTGGTTGAGGACCAGTGCAGTTGTTGAGCCTACATTCAGTATAAGTAAAACACTTTAGTACTGTAAAAATCTGATAATCTGAGACTTCTCAAGTTGTATTGGAATTGCTGACTTGTAATTGAGTCAGTGTCACTGTAAGGTATCTGTACTTTTACTCAAGTATTGTTTTCAGGTTTGGCATTTATACCTCTTGAATCGATCTACTCCTTCTTTTATCAATGATCCGAATCCAATCTATTTTCACAAAACTTTAATTTTGTTCAAAATGTTGCTTTTTTCATGAAACCTGTCTACGTTCAAGTGTTGATAAAAAAGAATGCTAATGATATTCATTCAAAAAAATATTAAATCATACCAGGGCGGATCCCTGCCGAACTACTTCGATGGCATTTCCACGGTACAGCAGCGGTACTTTCCCAGCATCCAGAACCAAAAGACAGGCATCCAGAACCCCCTTTTCAAACTACAGGAAAACATATAAAATGTTGAATGATGGTATCAGGTACTATAAGAGGAAGAACATTTGTTTTCTTTGTAAAAATTCAACTCCAGAGTACTGCCAACCTGCCCAAAGTTCCAGGCACGGGAGGTTATGTTGTTGAAATCTCCATTGTAGATGATCCCCACATCATTCATCACATACTCCTGTCTGTCAGTATCTTTGGCCATATACACCACATCCTCTATGTGGCAACAATTTGAGATATGCATTATCATGCATTATCATCATTAAAAATATAACATTTTGTTGCCATTATGCTACACAAGTGTATACTTGTACTTACTAGGGTCCCAAGGATTGAACAGAACATAGAAATCAGTGTCAGGGTTCCTCGGAGTGCGCTGTCTTCCAAAATCAGTGATTACTGCTACAAAGGTGCGGAATCGGCCAATGATGCAGCTGGCGTCAGTTGTTATGCCCACCATCACTTCATTGCCTTGCATGCCAATCACGCGACCACTCCAGTTTCCATCACGATTCTCTTTTCCAATGGACACGATGATGTAGGTGTCCTTGTATTCATCAGGTGCATCGCCTGTGAGGACAGATGTATGCTAGTATTGAAGGACAGCACACCCATAAATTAACATTATATCATCATTTTATTTTAAATATGATATTTCTGAGTATGTCTGAAGCAGCAAGAATGAGTTTTGGTCATACAGTGAAAGTCAGTGTGGTCCAAAACAGGCTCAGAAATGAACTTTTCCATTAAGGGGAATTTAATAAAAAAAATAAAAAATAAATAAAATTATATATATATATATATATATATATATATATTTTTACATTCATAAGGGTGATTTTAATCACCACCTTAATAATTGTTTTCTGTGTTGTCTGTAATATATATATATATATATATATATATATATATATATATATATATATATATATATATATATATATATATGTACATATGTATGTATGTATGTATATATATATATATATATATATATATATATATATATATATATATATATATATATATATAAACTTGAATTAAACAAAATAAAAACTAACTATTTAGAAACAGGAGCTAATATGAATGGAAAATAATGACAAAAAAAAACTTTATTGTAGATTATTGCTCTTGATAATGCAAAATGTATTATTAATGTCAATTAATACAGTACTACATGCCATTCAAGAAAAAACATTAATTAACTGTGCACATGATTTACTAATTCCATTCCCTCGCTGTACTAAAACATGCACAATTTAGCAAATCAAGGGAATGAAATATTAAATAGTGAACACAATTTAACCCATTCTTTTTTTTTTTTCTGCATGCCATGTGTGGGGTTCTGTAGAATACAAATAAAAACATTTTTTTTTAGTTATTTTGGGGTAACATGTCGGCCCATGACATCTAGTCTAGTGCATGTTATGCAAAAACTCCTGTTATAATAACTGAAGCTATGAAATGTATTGTTTAATTCTCCCAAAAGGAATTCACTCTTATAGATTCCCCATAGACTTTTCCAAAATGGCCAACTTTACAGCAGAAAAAAAATGTGTTTGCAGGCTGATTATCATAGTATTATATAGTATCATACATTTCTCCAGTGCTTGAGACATCAGGCTTTCTGGATTTTGAATGTATAAGAAAGATTGCAAAATACTTATAAATCAGTGTTGAAATAAGTATTTGTAAAAGATGGTGAAACAAGATTGAGATATGATTATATTGACAAATGATTCTAATGCCAGACAGATAGAGTGCTGTAGACCTAAAAACAGCCATGAAATTTTCTTTGATGTTGATGGAAGTGATCAGTGTTGTAAAGTATTAGATTAAACTATGTCAATGTCAATTTTATAATTGTTTTACAATTTGGCAAATTGGTGACTGATTTGTATGGAATTGTATGTTCTCATAATGTCCCAGTTGAGGTTAGGTTTGCTTCTTAAATTAATCAATTAATTATTTGTTAAAAGCATACGATTGAAATTGGGTTAGAAGATAAATAAACTGTTAATTATCAGACATTTGTGCCAACTCAATCCGAGCAGCATCTTCAAGGAACAGCTTAAGAAACATCTCTGCCGTCTAACACATGCACTCTCTATTCTATTCTATCCACTTGTTTTCTTTTATTTATAATACAATTTATAATACCATGAGTGGCTCTAGCTCTATATATTCTATTTCTTATGTATTATATTTAAAAAAAAATGATATGTGTACTGCATTTGACTATCACTTTTTTTGTTTGACTACAAGTCGCTTCGGATAAAAGCGTCTGCTAAATGATTAAATGTAAATTTGATGGTTTGAAAGATCTGCTCACCAATCATGAACTCCAAATGCACATTGTCCTGCTGGTCATTCAAGGGTCGGTTAAAGTTGATGATCATGATGAATTCTTGATTCCTGCGCACAATGAGGTTGCTGTTCTTGTACTTGCTGGTGTTGTGCGCTTTCTTGTTGTCTGTCATATACATATCAACACCCAGTACAGAGAGAGCTTGTGTTGCTGGAAAATAAAAGACAAAAAGAACTTAGATGATCTATAGAATATAAACCTTATAATTGCTGCTGAGTCCGGGCTAACTGTTTCAGAACAATTACAATATATTTATTAAGACATCTAGTAGTATTTAAAGGCTTTCTTTGGCTTGTCTTATCGTCTAATCATGCTTATGATAACGGATGAGCATCTATAACCTTTAATCTATAATAGTTTGTGTAAAGACTTAAGCAATGACAAACTGTTAATAGGACTATATACAATGTAATGCAAATATTACTATTAATAATTAATTATTTAAATAATACTATTATTAAAATAGTTATATTTAATATACATAAATGTATGTTTATAATTAGAGTGGCCTTATATAATATAAAAAAAAAGAAAACTTTGCAGGATACAGTGAATCCAGGATAAAAACAAATCCCAAACCTATAAGCAGTGACAAAAAATGTCCATTAGGGATGAAAATTCAATTTATTTCCAGGGGCATTTTTAAAAACCCTTTATAAAGGCAACACTTATAAATGTATGTGTCTGCTTTCCAAGTTTTTAAATGTATTTAAAACATGCAATTATAATAATAATATATAATAGGGCTGTTCCCAATCAAATGAACTCTGAACTGGCATTAGATTTATTTATTATAGAAATATAGAAATGCTGGAAGAAAATGAAATGATACTTTAAATGTGAAACAGAAAAAAAGTTAATATTGACAATATTATGCCTAACATACATAAATTTATATTAACTTAAAGCTTATGTTATAACTATCCATTAAATGGTAAAAAAAAAAAAAAAAAAAAAAAAAAAAAAAAAAAAAAAAAAAAAAACTTTAATCTATAAATGTGTTAATTTCAAGCACTTGTTTAATGTGCACATATTTCAGTTGAGTATGAATGAATAGAACTTTACTGGGTGCTCTTGGTTGGGCTCCTTTGAAAGGCTCAAACTCAGGTGTTTTAGACTCATGTGAGTTTGATTTGGCTAAGGTCATACGGCCACGCTGGGGTCCCGAGGGCTCAAGGGTAGAGAAGTCACTAAACATGATGTACACAAGATGTCTTGATGTTTGCCTGGAAGAGAGATCATATTAACATTAGACTTTAAAAACTGACATATACATCTGAAGATTCACTGCAGCTGCAGAGGACAGGACAGATAGTCCATCAGGTGCATGGATGTACATGTGTGTTTAAAGAAAAATACTCTGTCTATTTCTTTCTGTTTTCTGATATGATGCAAAATGGTGTTGGATTATTTTAGGAAAGGCAAATTCTCAGTGAAACTGTGAGAATCATAAAGCACTGATGAAATATGATTCTCAACTGAGCAATGCAGCATCAGAAGCAGAAGCAGCATCAATCACAGAATTATTCAGAGCATTGTTCTAAAGTTTGGAGTCTGTAAGATTTTTTAATGATTTCAGAAGTGGCTCACCAAGGCTGCATTTGTTTGATCACAAAATACAGTAAACACAGTAATATTTTGAATAACTATGTAAATATATTTTAAAATCTAATTTCCAGCATCGTTCTTCCAGTCTTTGGTGTCACATGATCTTCAGAAATCATGAAAATATGCTGATTAGCCGCTCAAGAAACATTTCTGATTATTATCAAGCAGATTATTTCTGCTTCATATGTTCTGTGGACATTAGAATGAATATAAATATGTATTTGAAAAATAAATAATCTGTTTCATTATTTATATTTTTTCTACTGTCACTTTTGATTAATTTAATGCACTTTTGCTAAATTAAATTAATTTCTTAGAAAAAAAAAAAAAAAAAAAAAAAAAACAGTTTCCCCCTGTTTGTTACATGCAGTAACACATTTACTTAATGGCAATTACATTGCTTAACAATTTCAAATCATGAGGGAATGAAAATCTCTGAAAAGAAAAGAAGAGAAGAGCAGAAAAAATAAATGAAAAGATGTTCTGTAGTTGTGAAGCAAAACACTGATAAATTTGATTAAAAAAAAATATATATATATATATATTACAAAAGATCTATTTTAACATCCAAGTGCTACTTAAAATACTACTGAGACCCATACATGACATGATACAAAAAAAATTGTTTTAGTAAATCAGTAATATTGAAATAAAATGAGGGACAACAACAACAACAGCAACAACAACAAAAATAAATCATGTGAATGCATTCTTAATTTATTGTTAACACACACACACACACACATATGTGAGAAGATACAAATACATCTACACTGCAGAAATCTGGTAAATGCATCTAAAGATTTAATTTCAATGTGAGAGAATTAAGCAGAAAGCAGTCAAAACCTAGACCAAACCGAAAGCAATGTATTAATGACCAAAACCAAAGCTCAGAAACTTTTTACAAAGATTCATGAAAAGTGTTGAACTCACGGTGTCTGTAGAAGAGTAGATTGTCTGCTGAGAAGCTCCAGGCAGATGTGTTGATGAAGAGCCTCATGCTGATTAATATACGCTCAGGACTTCCTCTTCCACTGGAGACAAACACCTCCAAGGAACCACAGCCACCAAAGTCAAGAAGATCCCAAGATCAGGTCAGTCTGACACACACATCTGTGACCCTGCTTCTGATTCTCGATGACAACAGCATATTCAGACCATCACTAACAATAGATGACAAATGTTATGATGCTAAGTCACTTCCATATTTTAGTTTACATGTCAAAAGAATCAAATTGACATCAGTTTATCCATTTAACCACTTCATTTGATTGGCTGAGGTACTATGACTATGATATTTACAACTGTCCCTTATTTCACAAGGTTTACTTTTGAGGCATACAATTCAACATTTTATTGTGCAAAAATAACAGCATAAAGTTCCCAATGCCATTTTAACTTACACAATTCTTAAGAGGTTGTCAGTTTCAGTCAATAAATGAGTGGCCTTCAAGAACATAAATACTATTTTCTGACAAAAAATCAATAGGCAAGATGAAAATTCATGCTGGTGAAATATCATACCTCAGATCAAATGTTTATGATGATGTCTTCTCAGAGAAGTGGATAATATAAAAACAGCATATAAGCCAAGAACAGCCTAGAATCAAAATACAAAAAATCCAACATATCAGCTTTGTTACTAAATGTTGTCAACCAGAGCCTAAAACTGTGATATGAGAGTAAAAGAGGGATGTTAAAAATGACTTTGGGTGCAATCTGACTTAACTGAAAAGAAAATGGCTCAGTAATATCATAACTAATACTCGAGCAGCAGCGACTCATAAGTCAGACCCGAAATACCAGGGAAAAAAAAATAATAAATAAAAGAAAAAGACAACTACATCTGGGTAAATTTCAATTGAATATTATAATAACTGTGTGAACTGATCACATGTAAGGCAATAAGTGAATTTTCAGAAGTCAGGGTGTGTGAGACGCTGTTCTTAGAAAAATAAAACAATTATGTCTCATTATTACAGAGACATAAATACATGGAAATGTATTTAAAATACAAATACAAACTACTGTGTGGAAAAATGTATTTAAATACAAATACAAAATACTGTGTGGAAAAAAGTGGGAGATTTGAAGGTGACAGTGAGAGCTTCTCCGCCGGGCCACGCCCCACGGACCTCTTACCCCTTCCGCAGTGTTTGTCCTGTGCGGCTGCGGGGTGATTTTGCTGGGCTGTCTTATGGCAATGGATCATTCAGTTTGCCGCCGGAGATCAGATGTCGATTACAGCATCGGGGATGGGTTGTTGACCTCTGTGGATGAAGATTTGGCGGGGCTGCCCCCCTCGGGTGTTGTCGCCACTGCCGAATTGGACCCAGAGTTGACAGCTGTGCTTGCCCGGGCAGCTGTGAGCAACAGGATGGAGGTGAATACACCACCCAGCCCTGAGTGCTCATGGCTGTTTGATTGGTTCTCGGTGTGGAGCGCGACTCACAACCGCGTTTTACTCTAGTTCCTTTTTTCCTGGATGTGAATGGGGAAGTGATGTAGACGTGGATGGCCCCTTTTACGGCCGGAAGCAGCTCATTTCGTTCCTCCGTCCTAACTACCCTTGATGGCGGGGCAGCTAGGGGTGCGTTGACATTCCCCAGCGGGAGAGTGCGATTGCAGTGCACTTGTGTCTGTAAAACGCCGCCACTGGGAGGGATAGTCCGCACCTCTCACCCAAGGCCTGTAAGCTGTCGGCCGCGCTCTCTTCCAAGGCTTCCAGTGCTGCGGGCCAAGCTGTCTCTGCTTTGCATGCCATGGCTATCCTGCAAACCCAACAAGCCAAGGCTTTAACAAATGCACGAGGGAAGGACCAACCCGAGATTGATTGACCTCCCCCTTCCGGGTAACCGAAGTCACAACACAGTCCCTTGGGTAGGCGATGTCCACTCTGGTGGTCCAGGAGTGCCGTTTCAGGTCCAGCCTGGTCTGTATGAGAGACACTGACAAAGTGCACTTTCTCGATGCTCCTATATTCCAGGCTGTCCTGTGTGCCGACGCTGTCAGGGGCTGTGCCCAGTAGTTCCTGACAGAACAACAGCAGACTGAGGCCATACAGCACATCTCGCCACGACGTGATCCTCCGGTTGCCACCATTCCATCGCAGGCAGTGCCTCAGCCGTGGGCGCCCCCCTGCGTCCTCCACACGGCGTGTCGAGCCCCGCGCAGGAGAGCGGCGCCCACCGTGTCACTCCCGGCTACGAAGTCGTCAAAGAAGTCGACTAAGCGGCCCTGACACGGGCAACTCAGAGATGTGGGAATCTGCTCTTCAGGAGCTTGCTAAGACAGCGCCACTCCTTCCCCCGGAGGAGGGCCGGGTGGAAAATCTTCAGTTATGTTTCTTTCTGTTCCGCCGCTGGCCAAATGGCCAGTGGCACCCACTTTTTCAATGAAAGAGCAATTTCCCTTTCCTCCGAGTTGCAAGGCTCGTGGGTTGACGATAAGCGACGCACTGCCTCCTCATTCTCACCCACGACGCCCCCTTTTGCCAGCGGCCAAGAGGTCGTGGTTCGAAGACGCAACGCCTCTCCACGCGTCTCTGGCCAATTCCTCCGGGAACACGGGGAGAGTGGCTGTGATGACCCAGGATGCAATGCCTTCTGGTCCTTCCGACACGACTCCCCATCACTGCGGGTATGTCGACTGTCCCTTTGGTGCCACTTGTACGGAGTCTGGGAGCATGGCTTGCGCTGCCCAACCCGTCACGCTGGCTCATCCGGACGGTCCGACTTGGCTACGCGATTCAGTTCACCCGGCGACCCCCCAAGTTCAATGGCATGCTCGAGACTTCGGTGGCAGTCCGGGACGCCTCTGTCTTGTGCGAGGAGATTGCTGTCCTGCTGGCGAAGGATGCAATCGAGCCGGTCCCTCCAGCCGAGATGAGGATGGGGTTTTACAGCCCTTACTTCATCGTGCCCAAGAAAAGCGGTGGCCTTCGACCTATCCTGGATCTGCGAGTCTTGAATCGGGCCCTACACAAGCTCCCGTTCAGGATGTTGACGCAGAAACGCATTATCAAATGCGTCCAGCGCCAGGATTGGCTTGCAGCGATCAACCTGAAAGACGCATACTTTCATGTCTCGATCCTCCCTTGTCACAGGCCGTTCCTGAGGTTTGCCTTCGAGGGTCAGGCGTGGCAGTACAAGGTCCTCCCCTTCGGGCTCTTCCTGTCACCCATTGTCTTCACGAAGGTCGCGGAGGGCGCCCTTGCCCCACTCTGGGAAGAGGGCATCAGGATCCTCAACTATCTTGATGACTGGCTCATTATGGCCCGGTCCCGAGAAGAGTTGTGCGATCACAGGGACTTCGTGCTCCGGCACCTCAGTCAGTTGGGGCTTCAGGTCAACCGGGAGAAGAGCAAGCTCTCCCTTCTGCAGAGAATCTCTTATCTCAGTATGGAGTTAGACTCGGTGAGTATGACGGCACATCTCACCAGCGAGCGTGCCCAGTCAGTGCTGAACTGCCTGAGTTCCTTCAGAGGCAGGACAGTGGTACCACTGAAACACTTTCAAAGGCTCCTAGGGCATATGGCATCCGCAGTCACAACACTCGGGTTGCTTCATATGAGGCCATTTCAGCACTGGTTGCACTCCCGAGTCCCGAGATGGGCATGGCGCCACGGTACACATCGTGTCACCATCACACCGATGTGTCGTCGCCTATTCAGCCCCTGGTCGGACCTTGCCTTTCTACAGGCTGGCGTGCCCTTAGAACAAGTGTCCCGGCACGTTGTTGTCACAACAGATGCCTCCAACTAGGCTGGGGCGCGACATGCAATGGGCAGGCAGCTTCAGGGTCCTGGACAGGACCTCGACTGCTTTGGCACATCGACTGACTGGAGTTGCTGGCAGTGCATCTAGCTTTGCGACGGTTTCGTCCACTGTTGCTGGACAGGCACGTGTTGGTCCGCATGGACAACACTGCAGCTGTTTTGTACATCAACCGACAGGGCAGTCTACGATCACGTCACATGTCTCAACTCTCCCGCCATCTCCTCCTCTGGAGTTAGATGTGGCTCAAGTCGCTGCGCGCTGTCCACATCCCGGGGGAGCTCAATCGTGCAGCCAATGCGCTCTCATGACAGCTCACTTTCCCCGGGGAATGGACGGTCCAGCTGATCTGGAGTCGATTCGGGGAAGCCCAGGTAGACCTGTTTGCTTCACATGAGTCCTCCCACTGCCAGCTGTACTATTCCCTGTCCCAGGCCCCCCTGGGCACAGATACACTGGCACACAGCTGGCCTCTGGCTTTATGCAAGTATGCATTTCCCCGAGTGAGCCTGCTCGCACAGACACTGTGCAAGGTCAGGGAGGATGAGGAACAGGTCCTCTAGGTTGTGCCTTACTGGCCCACCCGGACCTGGTTTTTGGAACTCATGCTCCTCGTGAAAGCCCCTTCCGAGCAGTCTGTCGCCAGGCCCAGTACTGGCGTTAGCATGCCCGGAGTTCCGGTCAGCCCCTGTACTTGGCTAGGTGTTCATATGGCTTGGTCCCTACGGGTAATCCCATATGTGTATTCTTCCATGGTAAGGTTTCCTTCTTGGCAAACCCGTGTCTTCCCTTGACAGACCCGTTCTGTCAGTCTCTTCTGGCAGCCGTTCCATCCCTACTCCAAGGTAGGACCTGCCTCAGAGATCCCTTCCATATGTAGTACTGCCCCCTGGGTCAGTCCACATCGGTATATCCACATGTCACCTCCCTATGGGTAGGATGTGGTCTCCGTAGCGACCTTTTCCTAAGGCTTGCTTCCCCATTGTCTTGCCAGCTGAAAGAACATATAGGGAAGATTTGAAGCAATCTTTCTCTGAAGGTTGAAATCCCTTCCATTAACTTTATGTGGGCGGAACAGCAGCGTTGCCTTCTCCAGCAGCGATGTACTCACCCTTTGGTCCCTTCGGTACCAAGGTCAGTGAATTTGCGCTGGGGCTTTGGGAAGGTTACGACCTTAAGCATAGCTTTTGTGGCACGCCAGGGCTTGTCAACAATTGCAGCACCACAGGGTTGTGACGAGGTTCAGGTTGTGGCGTTTTCCATAGGACCCCATATATCGTTCGACATAACTCGTAGTGACCGACAGATAGGGAACGTCTCGGTTACGTACGTAACCCTCGTTCCCTGATGGAGGGAATGGAGACGTTATGTCCCCATGCCACAACCTTGAACCGGTCGCTGTTGCCAGGACACGTTCTCGGATCCTCAGCGTAAAACCTAATGAGTGGATGCATCTGTCGCCCTATTTATACCCGTTGGCACGGGGAGTGGCTCAGGTATGTTAATCCACTAGCCAATTTTCATTGGCGTTTTCTCTTAAATTCAGAGATGATTGGCCTCCCAAGTGAGACCCCATATGTCGTTCGACATAACGTCTCCGTTCCCTCCATCAGGGAACGAGGGTTATGTACGTAACCGAGACGTTTTGATACCACAGCAAAAACTGAATTTCAAACTCTTTTGTTGCTTTTTTTTTTAACGTTAATAGTATATTAACTTTTATATTTGTTTAATGTAAAGTTTATTTGTTTCTATATACATAATTAGAAAATATAAAGTTTATCTAAAATATATTTTTTTAAATTAAAAATCATTTGGCACAATTTTTTTTGGTGAACAATACAACTAAAAGTGTGGTGTATCTTTCATCATTGTCCTCACAAATGCACACAATCACTACACTAAACTGATGTAGACAGACAATGATTAACCTAATTATTTCATCTCTACATAAACAAACATTTGCATAGATGGGTAAACAATAACAAAACAATAACAATTTGGAAATGTGTACATTTTCATAAAGCACCATGTTTGTAAAATTTTAAATGATTACATTTACAAAATGAGCCTGCATAGCAGAAATAATGAATTAAAGTAATGGTGAGTGTTTAATACAATCGTTAATTGAAATACAATAATTCGTGAATTAAAAAAACATATATAACAGTATTGTTCAATTTAGTGTTATGCATATGTTATCATATCATATTTTGTTCTAATGTCACAAGTCACAATTTCAAGTTTACTGGGTTTAACTTGATTATTTGGTTAGGGTTTAAGAAGTGTACTAAAAAACTTTTTCACGTGTCATCAAAATGACCCACAACCTAATCAGCTTACATGTGAAGAAATCCATTTATTCACAAACTTCTCACGGTGGTTTGGAGAACAATTACTCAGAGTCGCCTTCTGTCTTTTCACAGAATTATACAACGGAGAGCACGTCAAGCATAAATGCCTTGTAGGTTTACTGAGGAGCGCACGCAGTAAGCAGGTTCATGGAGTAGAGCCATGCGAATTGCGAAAGACTAAACAAGGCTTCAACTGCACAAAGCTAAAGAGAAAGCGGAAAGTCCTATGTAAAAGATTTAGAAAAAGTTCCATCGATTCACAATTTATACCATCGCTATGAATCTACGATATTGTCATATATCACCCATCCCTAACATGCAGTTACGTTAATGATTCAAACACATTTGACAAGCTACTTTAATCAACAAGTAGCACATCCTCACTTTATTCCAGAAAAGTTGCTGATCCAAGGCTGGGTTGTACAGATGCGGCTCACGTGGATGAATGTTGGGTTTGGGGGGGAGGGGCGTGTCTGGTCTGAACTAGTTGATGCATTAAAACAGCACCCTGATAAAGAGGTTGACTGGCTCAAAGTATTTTGAGTATTTTGAAAATACAAAAATACTCATCTTAAATGTATTTAAATACAAATTACATTTGATTTTTTCCAAAGGCTTTAAAATACAAAATACATAATAGTATTTTGTATTTCAAATACGTATTTTAAATACATGTATTTGAAATACTGCCGATCCCTGTACAGAGATAAGTTACATTAATATATTTAATACTGATGGATATCAGGAAGTGTCTCTGAGGACAGAGTCAGAAAATACAGGGAAATGAAACTTGTGTTTGACCCAAATGGCAAATTAAGTTGCCATGTCTTTTCATTTCAGTATAAATTCACAAGAAAGCAACATCTGGTTCCAAAGCATAACCAGAGAGATTACTTTTCTCAAAGGCCTGCATCATGAAACATTTTCTGTTGAATGATTTTCACTGAATGATGTAATAATGAAGTCTTGTCATCATTCCTCTGCTTGAGAGACGTTTATATTTCAATCAGTTTATTTTACAAACATTGACTTCAGATGCATAAAACACAAGCTTCACTGTAAGTCAATGTGCAGTCAGCTGTTTGGAAATGTCCTCCTCAGCTGCAACACACCAAGTTGTTCAAAAAGTTATGAAAAAGTGATAATGGCCATATAATTATTAAATTGAAATGAGTCACAACTTGCCTTTGCATTATAATTATTGCACATAATTCTTTGTGCCTTGCATGCATGTGCTAACCCAAGCACTGTACTGATTCATAATTTATGTGTATTTTACATGCACATCCCACTCATAATATATTTTGGCCCAGCCCACTCATTTTTATTATTATTGTATTCAATATTTACTGTAATTACTGAAGTCATCAAGGACTATAGGAATAATCAAAAACAAACAAACAACAAAAAAATTATTTTCTTAAATATAAGACAATTATAAGCAAATAGAAAACAAATATAAGCAGTTTCAGCAGGAAAGTCTTTAGATCAAAAGGTTTTCATCAGAAACATATTATTATTATTAATATATCTGTATGGCTATTTTTAATGTTAGTTGTGGTCATTAAAATGTAACATTAAAGCACACACACTCCCTCATATGAGATGTGGGTTTGTTATTATCACCAGCTGGAGTGCTCTTGATAGCCACTAGATGGCACTCCATACCAGTCCTTTGCCACTCAATCCTGGACTGCATTTCCCATAAACCCACTGTCCAGACTCATCATGTCTGATTCTTTTTATGTCAGGATCACCAGCTGGAGAGCCCTCTGGTGGCTAGCAAGAGCTCTCCAGCTGGTAATCCTGACAGGGTTAAGAGGTGCTTTATTTTGCTTTGTTGTTAGAGAGTGTTTTTTATTATTATTTTTTTTTTATTTTTTTTTACATTTGTTGTAGTTTGGTATTGGTGAGAAGGTAATTATGCATTTACTTATTTATAAATGCCATCATATGATTAGGAAATAGTTTCAGTTACATTTCTTCCAGTAAAGTATGTTTGGTATTTCCCAGCTTTATGCACATTCTGTGAACTGGTAGATGGAACTGTTGTAAATATTCCAAGACCTTGACTCTTTTCTGGTGCATCGTACACAAAGACACACTGTACACATTCACTAGCTGTCAGAAACTACATTCCTTTTATACAAAATATGATTGAATAGTTCAAATGAACAGTTTTTCGAACGGCCTCTCCGGTTGCATTGCTGATGCTTATGGGAAACGCCTGTTTACTCTGATGCTGAAGCCTGATTTATTCATGTTCGTTAACTCCACGTTCCAATGGTGCTTCAACTGTCAAAAGGCGAGGAGCCGGTCACCGGTTAAGTCAAAATCCTTAAAAATGAAATGCTTCGTTAACGGTTCCTTGTGTAGCCATTGATCACTGTTAAACGTTGGATAATTTAGATCTTGAATGTTGATTTAAATTCATAAGAGAGTGAGAATAAGAAGATGTCTGATTGGCTAACGTGTTGTTTAGTGGGCGGAGCTAGATGACCTTTCAGATGACTGACAACAGCGCACAGCTTCGGAATCAGCTGGTTATTGTGTACATAGACTTTGATTATTGTGGGCCACTGTTATTGCTGCTGTTATCAGACTTCTCTCAACATGGAGATTGACCAATTCGTCTGGTAAAATAGATTTTATTAGAGATATGATGTTTGGAACCGAGCGCCTATTTTTTTAGCAGTTTTTGACACAAGATTCACTACATACGCAGTCTGTAGAATTTCTATAATTGCTGTGGAGTCATGTTGTGCTTTGCAGTAGAAATGCTCCTGAACCTTGTGTTTACCTTGAGCTTGCACTGACCTTTACCCTACTTCAGTGTCAGGTGTCCACCTCTCACACAAGAGAGCACATATGCACATGCTCCCATTCATTATTTCACATAAAAGCACACAGTGGGACACTGAATTATAGTGCTGTCATTGTAATATATTGATGATTGATGTTCAGAGCCAGTAAAGCTGCACTAATGCCATGGTACCATATTTCTTTTTTGAGTTACATATATATCATATGACCATATGCAGCCATTGAGTACTACAGTTAAACAGTGGATATTGATATTTTTGATATTTTGATACCATCATATCTCACCAGATGTCACCCAAGTCACCAATTTTTTTGGTTTTGGCTGTCTGAACTTACAAGAATAATTTATTTTATTATTATTTTTTTTTTTTATTATTATTTTTTTTTTTACTGAAATTCAATCTTGGAGAGCATAAGAAACTTATTTTTAAAAACAGATTTGTTTTATTTTTATTTTTATTTTTTTGACTCTATACGACCAGATTGTCCTCATCTCTCAATTATGATGCATTTCTGTTTTGTAAATCATCAGGCCACACGAGGACCCTGCAACACCCCCAAACCCAGCAAGCTGGACTTTGTGAATAAAGCCAAATGGGATGCGTGGAAGAGTCTGGGCTCCATGTCATCGGTGAGAGGAAACAAGAACATTCATGAGAGTGTGATCAAAGACATCATATTACTCAAATTTATTTTCAGTGAATTTAAGAAAACCCCATTTTGGATCAGATTTCCATGTATAACTTCAGGTTTCTATTCAAATTTGTAATTAATTTCAAAGCAAAAAAGTATAAATATAAATAGTATCAGGCCGTATGTTTTAGATGGCAGGAAAGGTCTCAGGCTTTAATCTAACAGTCTTGCAGACCTCTAAATAAAGAAAGGGCATGTAGAAAACTCTGTGTATCCGAGAGCATACAGATGATGATACATTAGTGATTACATGTAATCTGGATTATGCAGTCAGGTTAAAAAGAACTATGTGTAATTAGATTATATTAATATTTTAAAATACTTTTAATCATACTACAGCCACATTTATTACACATTGCAATAGCAAGACATTATTTGATTCTCTCAAATTCTTCTTTTTCATTAAACTCAGAACCCTCTGTAATTCCTCCAAGGACCTTGATATCATGTGATGTTTAATACACTTAATGATGGCAACAGCATTATAATAGTACCTAAAAGTGTAATGTGATGGATTACGTTACGATCTACAATTGTTGCCATGTAGTTTGGAATCAGTCAGTCATCTGGTCATCTACTCAAACTTGAGGTCAGTACAAAGTAGATCCAGCAGATGGCAGAACACACCACTGAAAACAGCATGAAGCGGTTGTTGTAGTAACTAACCGTGAATGTTTTTTTCAAGCGCATTTTGAATATATTTGAATAAACTGATGTTGCTGTAGTCATGTTAACCTTCCGCTGTTTACGCCACACGATGCTTTACGCAGTGAACATGATCACATTTCTATATCCTTGAACACCAGTGTTCTTCCTGAGTGTAAACCGCCGTGTCTAACAGGTCTGCACAAACACTTTGCATCTCCCACTTCGTTTGCCTAAACCGTTTGTGACCCACATCGGAAACACTTGTCTGGTTTTGTTAGGGAAAGTGATGTCGCGTCTGAAAGGTTAGGAACTCTTTATCAGCAGTGGGCCAAGCTTCTGTAGGGTTCACTGACTGTGATCATACTGTATGCTATCGGAGATTACGAATGGCAGGAACACGTAATTGCACCATCTGCGTCTCAACAGAGTGACAGAGAATGGAGGAAACACGTGGATAAAGGGCTGTCCTAAGTGGGGTGCAACCGGGCCCCGCATCATCTGTGTGCTTCACAACATGGAACCTATCAAGTGACCTTTGCTCTGTTAGGAAAGAGTGATTTAACAACAACAAGTGTATTTTGGTCATATTCAAATGAACAGACATGCGATGCTGTGAAAATAGATACCACATGCTGATTGTGTAACTAGTTGATGCTATGGAAATACATAATCACTGAACTGCACAATGAAGGTCTTCAGCATGCGAAGCGTGGCGTCAAAGTGGCCAAACCTAAATCAAAGCGTTTGTTTTGAAACTTTCCTTTGGGAGAGGCTTACTCATAAGCTTCGTAACGGCAAACGATTAACTGCATTATGCTACACATTCTACATCTCTACAGCAATACATAATGATCATATTATGAGTTTTAACCCCTTGACTGTCACTCACGTTTTTGAAGATAGACTTGAATGTGCATGATACAAGCCTACATTTTTATAATTCATGACTGAAAACATTTTGTAACATGATATTGATGTACCATTTACATGATAATGCGATGCTTGATTTTAAAATGGGTTTTAAAGGATGAATTTTGAGATTTTAAGTTTTCAGTCGATATATAATTTCTGATGATTTATAAAATGTGATTCTTTTTTTTTTTTTTAAACAAAGGTCCAAAACTCCTGTTATAATGTAGATTTTTGAGGGTGCACTCTTTTCATAAATTAATCTATTACTTTTCCTACATCATTTTTAACAAAAAACTTTGGTAAAATATATATTTGGGAGTCTTATACCATTCCAACGATATATAGTTTGTCAAGATTAGATTAGATTTGATTGTAATATAGTAAGGTAAACCTAGGCATCCCGTATTCGGGACGTGGTGACAGTTAAAGTAATATTAATATTATAACTTTTAATTGTTTACATTGTATCCAAGATTTTGTAACTTATATTGTCCTATATCAGGAGTGATATTGCCATATGTTACCTATAAGGTTCACAGATATGGATATTCCCAGGGCAGATGAAGATATGTTTAAAACTTATATAAAATCCAAATAGTAAAACTTGTATATGCACAGTAAACATTGAATAAATAACCTTTTCATTGATGTATGGTTTGTTAGGAGGACAAAATTTGACTGAGATACAACTATTTGAAATTTAGAATCTGAGGGTGCAAAAAAAAATAAATGAAAAAAAAAAAAAAAAAATCACAAAGGAAGTCCAAAGGAAGTTCTAAGCCATGAATATTACTAATCAAAAATTAAGTTTTAATATATTTACGGTAGAAAATTTACAAAATATCTTCATAGAACATGACCTATACTTAATATCATAATGATTTTTAACATAAAAGAAAAATGCATAACTTCGACCCGTACAATTTTTTTT
Organism: Carassius auratus; assembly: GCF_003368295.1. NCBI lineage: Eukaryota > Metazoa > Chordata > Actinopteri > Cypriniformes > Cyprinidae > Carassius > Carassius auratus. The sequence continues at coordinate 3,560,465 of NC_039291.1, read as the reverse complement.
ATGGCTATTGCTAAAAATATACCCCAGCAACTTAAGAGTTTTTTTTTTTTTTTTTTTTTTTTGTCCAGGGTCAAACACACACACACACACACACACACACACACGTCTTTTATATTTATATAATCTCATATACTGACAGGTTTTAGGATGGATATACATTGTACATGACACTTATGTCTAAATATACGTATTTATATGGTCTAAATATACATTTACAGTATATGTAATATATATGAAAATGTTCTAATTTCTAATAGGTTTCATTTATGTTTTACTACAAATGATAATCTATGTGAAAATAAAATTTATGTACATACAACCTTTAATGAATAACAAAACACTCATGCAACATAAATTTAGCCTTCTCCATTTTTAAGGCCATTTATATGCACAGTACTAAAAGCTGATGAAAATAACTTCACGCAGATACAACATACAGTTTAATGGTATGATATATCAAAGTATTTCGCAATGGGGAAAGAGGAGAAAAGGTCACATAAGATATTTTGACAGTCGGTCCGATGTTGTTTGAACCTCAGTGACATTCATATCTGTATGTTTCACAGAAGAGTTCCATCTGAAAGCTCCGCAGTCCTCTCAGAATCTGACAGAAGGTCCAAGCTGCGGTTAGCACAGGTGTTGAGCTGCAGTTCTCTCATGGGCACACAGGTTTCTGTGAATCTGGCAGTGAATACAATAAAAAAAAAGACCATGACAGCGGGTAGATCCTCAAAAACTGTGTTCCCAGCTGAAACCGTGGCCCTCTGCTCGTAAAACACTAGACAAAACTGATAGAGGTCCGCACCTCTTTCCTCACACCGTTTGACAGATATAGCAGTAAAAAATGCACCACACAGCTGCATACCTGCTTAAATTCGGAATCACCCGCAGGAAAAGGTCTACAGTTGCCTATTACCCTAATGCATAAAAATAAGACCCTGTGGAAACTCGTGCAAGAGATGATTAGCTCCAAGATGAGGGAAAACTCTCCAGAGTCCAAGTCTAACCTCACAGCTGAGGACAAAGAAAACCTACGGTGAGCTTTGGATTTCAGTCCATGCCCCAGTTTCACTAAGACAGTTCAATATGAAACCCCACAAGGCTTCTCTAGCATGGCCTCTCTTAAAGAGCACATGTTTCGAGTTATGCGCTAATATGCCTCCTCTGAAGGCTACTTCTGTCACCTTTCTCAGAATCCATAATTCACTTTCCAGCCAACCGGATATGTTAAGTATCTTTGGGTTGTCCTACAGAGACTGTAAAAAAACACCTTTCCAAGTCTCCTAAAGCTGCAGGTTGTGATTCAAAGGCCATCTTCCTCCAAACCCAGGCTGGGTTTCACATACCAGTGAAAGCTTTCTGTCTTTTTCACTGTCATATTCTCAGTATGGTCAGGATGTTCAATCCACACGCTACTGCAAATATCAACTCCAGGGGCAAGAATAGGATACACCTTGTACAAACACGGGAATCCCACCAGGTGCTGGGAGACAGGAAAGGTAAAACACATCCATCACAGGACTCCGCTATTGGCAGGATTGAGCACTGGCTCACAGTTCAGGCCAGTGTTCGTCTAGCTGGGGTTGAGCTCATCATGATTTGGAGGAAACTATTCACGTTTTCTCATTGTTACATCTCAAGGGGTTTTCCTCTTCACAATAAATTGTCACAAATTGTGCTGTTCTTTTTAAAGCTAAAAGCATACAATAAACCTTAATCATAAAAGTTGTCTACCTCCCTTAAATGTTTGAATTATTCCACACTTCTGAAGTGTCCGGTTTTGAAATCGAGAGAACCGTGACATCACAATTTCTCAACACGCCCTTGCATCATCATCAGTATGTCATCAGGGATAAAAAAATCTTATTGAATCAAGCCGGATGGACTAGAGACGCACCAGATAAACCTGCAAATGTTTATTTCAGAACTACTGTAAACCCTGGCCTATTTATGAGAGATCCAGACATGTGCAGAGCCATTACTACAGGGTCACGAACTACATGATTGTTTGGTATTATGAACACAAAATCTTAAAGAAAAATCTTACTGGCCCCAAACCTTCTTAAATCCTTTGGACCCCTGATATACACTGTAAAAAAATGACTGTGATAGGCAAAAAACTGTGAAAATGCTACAGTACAAACCTGTTAAATGGTTAACAGTAATTTCCTGTAAACTTTACAGAGAAAAAACGTAAAGTTACATTCCCAGAATTCACTGCATTGCATTTCAAAATTTGCTTGAATTTGATATTTTTTTTTGAAATAACTGTTTCTTCATTTCTTCATTCTTCATTTTTTTATGGTTTAAAACCGTCAAACAAAAAACAGTGTTACTGTATTTTTTATGGTATATTTCTGGCAACCACAGCTGGCGTTTTTTTACCGCATATTTTACAGAATATTTTTTACAGTGTATACATAATTAATTCTACGTGGGCTTTAAACTTACAGTTCTTTTTTATTCAAAAGCACTACTACACAAAGCCAACTTTCACAGACCCTCATTAGCTGCTCATGATTCACCGCATGAATCAGCTCATTTTATAGGTTGCCGTGTTTCATTAGAAACCCCACAGAGCTCCAGCTTTGTCCAAAGAAGCCGTTCCTGATTCAGCCGGCTGGTGATGTACAGCATAACCAATGCAGGTGTCTGTATGACAGAAACACTGAGCTGCCCATCTGACAAATCCTGCCGTCAAAGCGGGAAACACCTCGTCTATCTGTGATGTCATTCTGTCATGAAGTCAGCCGTCTGTTATAGCTGTGTGTGTTGGAAAATAAGAGATTTTTACATGTTGAGAGAATATCTCAGGTGCATCACTTCTTTATGCTCTCATTAAAGGGTTTGTTTGAAGGAGGTTACTGTGGCTTTAGGACAAACAACCACATGGTGAAACGTGTTCGAAACAGGCTCCCTGATGATGGTGTCATAAAGAAAGCATAATGCCTGCCCTACGAAAGACTTCGACTTGGCAACACAACCAGGTTAACATCACTCCACTACAATGTTAACATCAAAGCTTTGATGCTCTTCTGACCCAGAATTGTTGTCTTGAAAGAGTTAAAAGAGCCCATTCCCTTCATGTTCATGTAGCACACCAGCTGTCCAGCTGACGGTACTGCAGTAAAGTCTGTTTGAAGAATACGAGACGGACACAGTTGTGCTGCTTTCAGCAACGGAGTCCCTCTTGCAATGTTTATTACAATAATTAAATCAGTGTCTTATATCACTTCTATGTGACTAACTCAAACAAAACACCAATAAACATGTGTGGCATAGCTCTTGTAAAAGCCCATCTTCTTATACACACATAGTATCTATCTCAGATAACTCCACATAAACAGACATCACAATATTTTACAGTCTCTGTTATGGGTCCTATAGCCACTGAAAACCGTTGAGCGAACCATTAGTTATATCGTTTAAACATGTAAACTAAGTTAATGGATACAGCAAACATGCTCAATCAGATGAAATATCATTATACGCCTATCAGCATTTAGATTACATTAGATTTATGAACGATATAATCAGTGTGCTGGAGCTGCTGATCAATCAAATTTCATTATATTAAGACCAGATCTGTTGCGGCATGTCCACGAATGAAACGCCTTTCAGAAACAAAACACTGTCTGCATTAAACTTCCTAATTCTACCCAGGAAGTCTGCACATTAAAACTATGTTTACTGTTTATAAATGCTGATATGTCAGTCATAATTGTCCATTTTCTCATTTTTTTTATTTATTTATACATCATCAGAAAGCTAAATAAATAAGCTTTCCATTGAAGTATGGGTTGTTAGGATCGTGCAATATTTGGCCAAGATACAACTATATGAATATCTGTAATCTGTGGAAAATATAAATATAAATATTATCAGGCCGTAGAAATATAAATATTGAGAAAAATGCCTTTAAAATTGTCCAAATGAAGTTCTTAGCAATGCATACTACTAATCAAAAATTAAGTTTTGAGATATTTATGGAACGACATTTATCTTCACAGAAGACTTGACTGGTTTTTGCCATAAAAGAAAAATCGATAATTCTGACCTATTGCTATTGCTATTGCTATTGGCTATTGCTACAAATATACCCCAGCAAGACTGCTTTTATGCTCCAGGGTCACATATATGCTTGGCAAGGTGTAAAGATCAGGCCTGTCTGACTGAATCAATTGTATTTTTCTGTTAAATTAATTAATTAGCCTCAGATGACCTATGAGGTAAAAGCAGTCTCCCACTGGATTTGCTCTCATCATACTGTATTTTTAAGAAGTAAAAATATAGTGAGTTGGTTTGTCTGCACAATATGTCATGGGCCTGGATCTTTCTGCTGGATCTTTGAATCATGGCAGCATCCCAGGCTCATGGAGGTCCTTCTAATGCTGACCCAGCAGAAAAACCGGCGTATTTCTACAGCTAAGATCGACACTGTTTCATGTCCCAGTGGACCAATGAACAGCACAGACACGGAAATGTTGGCTTGCTATCTAGTCCTGTCACCTCATTAAGTGGTCCCAGCCAGAATACAAAAAGTTTGACCATATATAAAAATGTATTTTGCATATTATATTTTACATTTTATTATATTATATTTTGATACATTAAATATGTAATGTAATTACATTAAATAAAATATTTAATTTTACATGATTTATTGCTATTAATTAATCAGCTCTGGATAAAAAATGTCCAAGAGTAACTTTCTGGTCCCATATGCTTTTTCCTATTTAGTTTGTGTTGACCTACTGTAGCTCGCCAGGCATGTGTACGTGAGAGTTACACTTTATAGGTGCCTTTACACAGCTAAATTAAGGCTGCTCTATGACTGCTTACGGTCTTAGATCTCCTACACCAGGATAATTATCGCGTACTTATCGCCAATGATTTTCGACATGTCTTTTGTGTACAAAATCAAGTGAATTTAGTTGGGAATCAGCCGAGTGAATGTGCAAATTGCTAAATCCTATTCGATCTGCAATTCCTCTCCAAAACAACTCCCTATTATCGACTTTTTTTGTAATCGTTGTCATGTTTGTCATAATGCCCTTTGTATTCAAACACCAATGAAACCAGCAGCTCTACATTCATCTTGCCTCGATGCATCTTCTTGTCCACTTACTTCCTCTTTGATCTTAGCAAGACCGTTTTGTGCTTGAGCGCCACCAAGTAGTGTTTTACTGTAACTTCAGCTGCTCCAGGCACGTGAACAAAAGCGCCAATCTCATTTGTCAGCCAGTTTATTTAACGCAGCGCGTCAAAACCAAAAAAATTTAGCCCAAGGCGTTTTTATTTTTATTTTTATTTATTTATTAATTAACAGTGTGAACAAGCCTTTTAGGCCGGGCATACACTGTGTGATTTTAATCAGATTTTGAGCCGAATTCAGACCTTTTTTTTTTTTGGTTCTTATGATGTGCAGTGTACAGGGGGTAACTTCGACCGGCAATCGAATGGACGGATGAATTTCTAACATTCAGTCTGAAATTTGGGTCACCCCTCATGAGGGTATCGCACTGTTGAAGCAGAGCTACGAACCGAATGCCGTAACCTGCGACTGAAAACAGAAATGAAACGGAAGCGATGGAGGTTACATAGTTTTGGGTTTAGGGGGTCTCATATGTTTATATTGCTTTATATTGCTCTATATATTGTGTATATAGTGCAGCTCAATGATTGGACTGTATAGTGTGAGCACATAAATTCAGAGCTTTTGCTTCACATCGCATGCATTATGAGAGTGGAACAATACGGGGGTGAGTAATTAACAGCATTTTTTTATTATTATTATTCTTTATTTTTTTTTTTATGAACTAACCCTTTAAGATTCTGTCTATGGATCCAACAGGATGTCACATGATTCCCTTGCATATAGCCAAAAATTGTGATAGGCTACAGTTGGCAGTACTTTTTACACACGAAGAAAGACATTGCGATATATATTGTATTAAATGACCTTTTTGTATTTCAAATACAAAATACTTTATCTCAAAGTTTTTAATTACAAATTAACCCCCCCCCCCCCAGCAAAATACAAATGGCAAAATACTCAAACCAATTAAATACATATTTTAAATACATTTCATTAAAATTCTCCCCATCTCTGATTCTACTAACTAACTAAGGGCATCTTTACACAGCCGAGTTAAGGCTGCTCTGTGCCGGCTCAAAATTCTCTGTAAAGATGCAATGCTTTATAAAAGCCACCTAAATGACTCTTCTGAAGCACTTCTCTGCCAGCTTTGCAGTGTAAATTTGGCGTATTTTGTTAGTTCATTTGAGACATTCTACTAACTATTAAGGCACCTTTACACATCTGAGTTAAGGCTGCTCTGTACTTGCTCACAATTCTTTGTAAATTCACAATGTTTAGTCAGACTAAATTATGCCTGTTTAGACCCACCTCAACCCCAGTATAAACTTATACAGTTATATTTGAATCTGTGTAAATGCATATATGACACCTCTGAGCAATATTAAAGAGTCAAACACCTAAATGCCACTTCAGAAGTGCTTCTTTGCCACCTTTCCAGTGTACATTTGGCTTAAGTTACTTTTATACTGCAAATATAGCACAGAAGAGCTTCAGAAGTGGCATTTGGATGTCTTTATGCAGACTGTCAGAGCAGGTTTGATTTAGTCTGGCTTTTATGCATCATTTACAACTGTATACTTTGATAGTAGGGACTGGGGTAGGTCTCAGAAGGCGTAATTTAGTCTGTCTTTGATACAGCATTGCATCTTAACACAAAATTTTGAGTGGGCATATAGCAGCCTTAGCTGCATAAAGATGTCTGAAGTTGACATGTAAAGTTACAGTTCACAGAATGTCTAAAGTGGACTATCAAAGTGTTACCTAAGCGCGTGTATTTGGATCCATACTCCATTCGCTCCAGCCAGGCCAAAAGCTCCAGAAGAGAAGGCTGCTGGTGAGAGAAACATTACCATTTTATAAAGGGCAATAAAACATGACTTGTGAGTGTCAGTTTAAGTGCTTTGGTGCTCTGTTGGGAAGACTTGTGTCTGGATTATAAGCAGGAGAGGATGTCAATCTCTCCCCCTTTGTGACAGATTTATCAGAAGATGCGTTTACTGGCAGACAACGTCCAACATCTATATGCTCATAGACTATTTAAACTCAGTCATGGATGACATTATCACAGGTCAGAAAAATGTTGTAAAAAACTCAGGTCAGAGAATCCACATATGCAGAATAAGATTAGCTGTTTAGGTGCATTTGGGAAAGCATCTGGACGGCCTGGAGGAGTTAAGAGAGGCGTTTAGGAAATCGCTTTGAGGAGACAATTTAAAACCTGAGACTTTAAAGCTTTTGGTAGTTAAGTAGATAATATGCAACAGAGATTTCAAAGAGAAATACAATAATTTTGCTAAAATAAAAATACAATAAACATTATTTTACTTTTAATATTATTTAAAATATTTTTAAGCACTGTCAATCTCATTATTGTAATATTGAAACAAATATCATTCTCAATATATATGTACAGGTGCCTCTCAATAAATTAGAGTGTCGAGGAAAAGTTCATATATTTCAATAACTCGACTCAAATTGTGAAACTCTTTTAGTAGTTTAAGACTTTGGTTCTTTTAATTGTGATGGTTTAGGCTCACATTTAATAAAAACCCACCAATTCACTATCTCAACAAATTAGAACACTTCATAGAACCAGTAAAAAAAAAAAAAAAAAGAAGAAGAAGAAGAGAAAAAAAAAACATTTAGTGAATTGTTGTCCTTCTGGAAAGTATGTTCATTTACTGTACATGTACTCAATACTTGGTAGGGGCTCCTTTTGCTTTAATTACTGCCTCAATTCAGCGTGGCATGGAGGTGATCAGTTTGTGGCACTGCTGAGGTGGTCTGGAAGCCCAGGTTTCTTTGACAGTGGTCTTCAGCTTTTCTGCATTGTTTGGTCTCTTGTTTCTCATCTTCCTCTTGACAATAGCCCATAGTTTCTCTATGAGGTTCAGGTCTGGTGAGTTTACTGGCCACTCAAGCATACCAACACCATGGTCATTTAACCAACTTTTGGTGCTTTTGGCAGTGTGTGCAGGTGCCAAATCCTGCTTGAAAAAGAAATCAGCTTCTTCAAAAAGCTGGTCTGCTGAAGGACGCATGAAGTGCTCCAAAATGCCTTGGTAAATGGGTCCAGTGACTTTAATTTTCAAAAAAACACAATGGACCAACACAAGCAGATGACACAGCACTCGAAATCCTCACAGACTGTGGAAACTTAACACTGGACTTCAAGCAACTTGGGCTATGAGCTTCTCCACCCTTCCTCCAGACTCTAGGACCTTGGTTTCCAAATGAAAAACAAAACTTGCTCTCATCTGAAAAAAAAGGACTTTGTACAATGGCAACAGTCCATGTCTTCTTCTCCTTAGCCCAGGTTAGATGCCTCTGACATTGTCTGCGTAAAGGTGTGGCTTAACAGGAGGTATATGAGAACTGTAGCCAAATTCCTTGACACTTCTGTGTGTGGTGGCGCTTGATGCCTTGACGCCAGCCTCAGTTAATTTCTTGTGAAGTTCACTCAAATTCTTGAATCGATTTTACTTGACAATCCTCATAAGACTGCAGTTCTCTTGGTTGGTTGTGCATCTTTTTCTTCCAAACTTTTTCCTTCTACTCAACTTTCTGTTGACATGCTTAGATAAAGCACTCAGTGAACAGCCAGCTTATTGATAATTAATTTTTGTGACTTACACTCCTTGTGAAGGGTGTCCATGAATGTCAGAGACCATTTTGAAGGCTCAGGAACCCATTTTAATCTAGATTAATTACAAGATTACACTGAAAAAAAATAAGATATGCCCACCACTAATATATATATATATATATATATATATATATATATATATATATATATATATATATATATATATATATATATATATATATTCGTGGTTGGCTGTTATCGGCGTTAACGTGCTGCGTTAACGTGAGACTCTTATCGGGCGATAAAAAAAATATCGCTGTTAATCTATTCTCAAAGCTGGCTTGGGCGAGCTATGATGACTTTCACCTTGTCACGAAAGCTTATCTTTTTCACATGTTTTTACACATTACCGCTTGTCGATTTAAACATTAAAGCATCCCAAACACAAGTGGCGGAAAAGCTGAACGGAGTAGCTGGTTACTAGCGCTGTGTTCGGTTCAGAGAGAGAGAGAGAGAGAGAGAGAGAGGCGTCTCAAAACACTTGAACATCGAATTTGCTTATTTTTGCTCTTGTGCCGACAAATACATACAAAATATGTCAAAATATCCCCCTTGGAAATTATGCTCGAAAAAAAAAACGGTCAGTTCTTTCTTAAGTGAAAGTAAACAGTTGAGGAAAAAAATGGGATGTGTATTATATTCTTAAAGTGACCACGCATAATTTAGCTACTGGCTGCTGTAATGTCAATCCAAGAAAATGAAAATGAAAATCACTCACTGCTCTTGACTGAATTAGTTTGTAGTTTTAACAGACAAACCAAAAATTATTCAGACACCAGATATAATTTTTGATATACATAGCAAAACTGTAATAATGTGAGAAATGTTGAAGGTGGCTGAATAAATGTAGGTTTGATTGTATATTTCATTTTTACATTGAAGTGCTATTATTTGGTTTCTGTACCTTGACACCAACAAATTTGAAAAAAAAAAACGTAAACATTTGTGTGAAACAGGCGTAATGTTGTTTGCACCGTGTGCAACGTGGAATTAGTTTACAGCTTTTTCAAGCACTTTGTGATGTATTTTTGAAACCGGAGACTTACTGCTTGTCAATTTTATTTGGGTAACACAGATATCCTGAATGCCTTTGGCAGAATTTGAATAAGTCATTTTAATCTAGATTAATCTAGATTAATCTAGATTAATTTCAAGATCACAGTGAGATTAATCTAGATTAAAAAAAATAATAATAATCTATGCCCACCACTAATATATATATATATATATATATATATATATTGGGGGTCACACCAATCTTTAATAAAACATATGTAAATAAGAAATAAATCCAAATAGCAGATGAAAAAAAAAGTTAAGCTATAACAGAGGTATGAAAAAGGACCCAGTTGTAACGATTATATCAGATATGGTCCATCAGCAGGAGATCAAAACAAGTCTTAGATTGCTGGGGTATATTTTTAGCAATAGCCAACAAAATATTGTATGGGTCAAAATTATAGATTTTTCCTTTATGTTAGCAATCATTATGATATTAAGTCAAGATCATTTTCCATTAAGATATTTTGTCAATTTCCTACTGTAAATATATCAAAACTTCAGTTTTGATTAGTAATATGCATTGCTAAGAATTTATCTGGACAACTTTAAAGGCGATTTTTTTCAGTATTGAGATTTCTTTGCACCCTTAGCCTCCGGATTTTCAAATAGTAAATTTATTTCAGTATCTCGTCCAAATTTTGTCTGATCCTAATAAAACATACATCAATGGAAAGCTTATTTATTCAACTTTCATATAATGTTTCATCTTTCATATACATCTCAACATCAAAAAAAATTTTGTTTTGTGGTCCAGGATCACATATTAAATTCTTTTTACAATCCAAATCATTGTAAAGCAGAAAACTAAGTTTCTACAATATTTAGTAAAAACTTATAAGTGGTGACTGTCAGTTTATGTGCATATGACAGAGATTTTCAGAAAAATGAATACAAGACAATGAACACTATTAACAGCAAATATTATATGAAGTAATCACGCTTGTAGCAATATTTGTTAGTTCTGTATGTTGTTTCAAGGTTAGCATCATCTGAGGTCCTCTGAGGGGTCAGCATCATCTCTTCTCAGGTGTTCTGGATCCAGACTGGAGCTTGTGTAAATCCTAGTTACCACGGGATGTATAGCAGAGAAACAAATAGAGACATAATTAGCATAGCTGCTGTTCCAACCACGTAAAATTAATTAGTTTAACCCAAGCTAAAGAATAATGATGCGCATTTGATCTAACTGCAGTCATAAATTATGAGATGCATTATTCAAATGCTTGGTGAAAGAGATTTGTTTTTAATCTAGATTTAAAGAGAGAGAGAGAGTGTCTGAACCCCGAACATTATCAGGAAGGCTATTCCAGAGTTTGACAGCCAAAGGCGAAACCTCCTTTAGTGGACTTTGCTATCCGAGGAACTACCAAAAGTCCAGCATTTTGCGACATTAGGGAGTGTGATGGATTTTAGCATGGTATGAGGCTAGTTAGGTACGCAGGAGCTAAACCATTTAGGGCCTTAAAAGATACAGAACTTAATAGGTAGCCAGTGCAGAGACTGTAAAATTGGGGTAATATGATAATATTTTCTTGACACACACACACACACACACACACACACACACACACACACACACATATATATATATATATATGTATATATATATATACATATATATACATATATATACATACATATATATATATATATATATATATATATATATATATGTATACACATATATATATATGTGTGTGTGTGTGTGTGTGTGTGTGTGTGTGTGTGTGTGTGTGTGTGTGTGTGTGTGTGTGTGTGTATAATTTTTTTTATATTTTTTTTGCAGGCTGTGCTGTGTCCAAGCAGTTGACATAATGTTTTAAGACTGTAGAAACTGTCATTGTTATCTTGACATCATTATCTCCTGTCTCATATTTTGGACATATTCTGTTGTTGGCATGTACACCATGTGATGAAATAGAGAGCAAACAGATTCCGCCCAACTCTTTGTTCCAAAGCATTTTTTTTTCCTCCAATCTTTTTTTTTTTTTTTCATAAAGATAAAAAGGTATGTAGCAAACCAACAAGCTGAATTATTTGTTATTAAGTTTTAGTTTTAGTTATTTTAGTACATTAACTTGAAATCATTGAAAATTTGAAATTTTGTCTTGGCATCTAGCTGGAAAAATTATCATACATCCTATATATATATGAATATGAAGTGAAGTGACAAACAGCTAAGTATGGTGACCCATACTCGGAATTCATGCTCTGCATTTAACCCATCCAAAGTGCACACACACACAGCAGTGAATGCACACCCGGAGCAGTGGGCAGCCATTTATGCTGTGACGCCCGGGGAGCAGTTGGGGTATTGCCCACCTGAGACTTGAACCCACAACCTTAGGGTTAAGATTTATATATATATATATATTTCTCATGGTCTTGGTTTATTATAATAACCTTGATTTGAAGTTAATAGCAAAATATTCAAACATATATGCAATTGTCTTTGAAGTGTGAAGGGACTGGCAATCGTCTGAGGCGTAAATACTACTATGATAACCCTACTGATAAACGAGTGTGACATTTCATGCTGTTGCACACTGATAATGCTGGTTAGTGCAGTTAAGTATAGTGCGCATGTGAGGCTAATAATATTTTCTGCTCTCTCTTGAACTGTGAATTTGGCAAGCAGAGGACAGTAGGGTCATGCTGACAGACAGTTCTGCATTAGATCAAAAGCACAAACTTCAGGTGTGACGTACCTTCACCTATCGCCACAAAAAGGTGAATCACAATCAGCCAGGAAGTTATAAAATGAGAGAAGGAAAGCATCTGGCAGTGAGGGCGAGAAGCGTGGGAGTGTAGATCAAAACAAAAGGACTGGGATTCCATCACTGCGTCATTCTTCCTCATCCATCTCTCCTGGAGAGATCACAAGCATCTTATTCAGTCAAGTTCACACAGCTGTAAAGCCACAGCTTCTGCTAAATAGGGGTGGGTTGGCGCAGTGGATAAGACACAACTGTGAGACACCAATGTGTCCCTGAGCAAGACACTTAACCCCTAGTTGCTCCAGAGGCGTGCGACCTCTGACATATGCAGAAATTGTAAGTCGCTTTGGATAAAAGCATCAGTTGATGAATAAGTGTAAATGTAAATGTAACTCTGTACCAACTCCCGGCATGAATCAAGACACTCTCTCTGAGGTTGAACTGAATGGGGAAGAATGATGGCAGATTATCATTTCCCTGCACCATACTTTCCAAATTTATGATGAAAAGTGCAACCTGACGAAAATATCATATCTAGTCTCAAGAGACAAAAAAAAAAAAAAAAAAAAAAACACCAACACCACTAAATCCTTAGGACTACTTTTCTTTCTGAACAGATATTATACAACTTTGCAGATTATTTAGATTCACATACAGCTACATCACACTGTATGAAAGGCATAATGGGGTCTTTTAATAATAATGATATAATTAATTGGAATAATAATTCTTATTATCTGTGAAATTTATTTTTGAAAATCATTAGAAAATTCAGAAATTCACACCTGATACAAATGGGATAAATAAGTGAACCCTGAGAATTCTTTCATAATCTCTGTTTCAAAAACTCATGAGCTATGAAAGATCATAATCTGTGCAATTAAATTCTTCTAAAGGACAGGACATAATCAAATTAAAAAGCACGTCCTGGTTATTTTTGATTATGTCCATATGGATCACATTCTGTAGGGATGGCTGAAAGCACTTTGAAATATGAAAGATTATTCTGGTATAAGTTTATGTTGGCCATACACATGAACATCTTTCAAAGGGACAAGGAAATGTTATACTTTTACATTCCTTGTGTCTATGGATGCATATGTTTGGATATGCAAGTCCACGTGTCAGTGGGAGGAAATCGACAAAAGCTGCATATGGGGTTCTTCAGGGAATGTAAGATAATTAATCATGTTAAAGCTTAATATTGTTCAAACCTGGACTTTTTTTTTCTCATGGAATGACACTGCATGTATAGTTTGAGTCATCTATAGTCATCAAACTAATGGATTTCTTAGTAATATGAGTATTAGGTAAAAGCCCAAGAAAGGCAAAGTCATTCCACCAGGGTTAACCAAAGTTTCCCAATGAAACAAACACATTTAAAGTCATTTCTGAAGTACTTCAGTCATTACAAAAGCATATAGCCTCAAAAACATTGGTGGTTATTGTTACTGGGAATCCTGTATTGTCATTAAACACACAAACTCATGATTTAATATCCATGCTGATATATTTCCACAGGAAGCTGAATCGTATGAATTACATCACTGTTTATATTTTCTGTGTATACACCTAACCACAAAAGGACTAGTAAAGGCTTGATGTTTTGTTTCCTCACATGAGTCATCTGCAACGGAAGATCGACTCACTACTCAGCCTAAATGTTGGAATAGACCAGAATATACGTCACTACTAACTGTAGACCTTACTTTCCAATAGGAATATTTTAGCAAACAATTTAACTTCAGTTGGATCGGTGGTCATTGTGAATACACAGGCATTCAGGTCCCCACACTGTTCCTCTCTCTGCCCTTAATTTCCTATCTCTCTGCAAGTGTATATCAATAAAATAAAAACTCCCATAGAAAATGCAAAAAATACATATACATTGATCATAACTTTCCCCAGAAATCACTTAGGAGAAATTTAAATAGACACAAATGAGATAGCTGTTGACATACTGTCAGAGTACATAGCTATTACATACATTTGGAGAGTTTAGCTGAGAGCATTTGATATTTTTAATATTGAGATCTCTTGATCTCTAATATTGAAATCTTTTCATCCCTTGATTGTAGACTTTTGTAGATAGATAGATAGATGTATAAATATATAGATGAATAGATAGATATCCCCCCATCAATCTTTCCTGGGACTAGACTGTAGATTAAAATTAGCCACCCTGGATAATTCTGGGATTTTACTTTTTTTTTTTTTTATTTATTATTAATATTTATTGTCCCGGATTAAATAAAGAGAAAATACCCCTTTTTTTCAATTCCACAGAAGAAAGAAAGTCATACAGGTTTGGAGCAACATGAACTAATTGAGTGAACTATGTCTTTACCCACAAGAGTCCATCTACTTTCCATTTAGTCCAACTTAAAAGAAAAATAATGTGCAAAATAAGACAATAAGCTTGGGTTTCCATACTTTGACCAAGAGGATGTTTTTCATTTTCTATCAACAGAAGATGTAACACCGCAGGAAGTATCACTCATAAACAGCCAAGTTATGAGAGAATGATAAATTAGTACTTAATGAAATTCGAGAGTAAAGAAAAGCTTGAGAAAAGGAGAAAAGACTCCATGTTCACAATGCGGCCAAATATTGTTTCACATCACACGTATCTGCCTGCCAAAATGAGGCAAGGGGAATTTCTGCAAGCACTCAACATATCAGTCTTCACACTCACACACTGGTTCAATTAAAAAATGAAAGAACAACACAAAAGGGCCTCGGAATACATTCTTCACTTTATAACCATTAAAGGAGAGAGTGGAGGCAGAGCCAGCACTTCCAGGCTCATACAGAAGCTATATTGCCATGACTCCATCAGCCCCTGATCATTTCCAACCAGTGGGCCAGTGATTCAGCCGATCAATGAATCAATTCAGCCGGTAGTGCAGTCATACGTCTCGCCTCAGAGTGCGTCTGGACTGCCGGAAGTGAGAATGAGCTGACGGCTCAGCTGTGGTTTCTCACAGAAAGTGAATTGAGTCGGCTGTCACCACCAAAACTACTGTGTGGTTTAGATATATGGAAAGCTGACGTCACATTTTGGTAGTAGAATAATGACCATATAAGGATGAAGATAGTTTAGGTTTATTCATACTGCTCAAATTGTCGGTCTTTTATATTGGCTGTCCATACTGACATTTTGCAGGAGACGAGATCTGTTTGTTCAGATGATGTAGTCAATATGGAGTATGTCAGGAGTTATAAGGGAAATAACATCAAGTCCTTCATGCATAGTGTAAGAAAAAAAAAAAAAAAAAAAAAAAAAAAAAAATATATATATATATATATATATATATATATATATATATATATATATTACAACTTATTTCAATAGTCCACTTTATACATTCTTCTACAGTACCTATAAGTAACTCATTATGGTATTAGGGGACTCTTAGATTAGGGTTAGTGGAATATGTTGACATGTACGGTACTTGAAAAGTCAGTTGAATCAAACCATCAAAATAAAGTGTTATTAAAATGTTTTGGGAGTCTGCTACAATATGCATGTAAGGTCAAAAATGCTTTTGTCTTCCTCAAAATTTGCATTTTAGTTAAGTCAGGTCAAGTCTAGTCTGCTTTATTGTCAATTATTCCACATGTACAGCACATACACACAGAGAACTGAAATTCCATTACTCCCAGACCCTTGGTTCATACAGATAACACTAACAGTAGAGCATACAAATACAGATAGATACAGTACATATATAATATAAAATACAAATATACAAATAAGGGCATGTAAAAAAAAAGAAGAAAAAAAAAAGAATACAGTTAAAAATGCAGCACAAGGCACATGGCAGAAAGAGTGCAAACCAGTGAAGTAAACAAACATTGCAGATAAAATGATTTTAGTGCAAAAGAGCTTATCCAGACTGATTTAAATTGACAAAAAGCTAAGAGAGCAGTTCTTTATTTTAACTGACTGAAGAGGAAGTTGAATGGGGTAGTGAGTAGACCAATGCTGCACAAAGTGGCTGGTGCAGGTCACATTTCGTTAGTGGGAGTGGGGAGTGGAAGGACCTGGGGATGGCTCACCCCAGCACACCTCGCTCCTGTAGTTTGTCTCATCTCTGTTGCTAATAAGACCCACCGCAGTTGTGCCATCCGCAAACTTAATGAAGAGTTTGGAGTTTGTGATGGTGTGCAGTCGTGTATCAGCAGAGTGAAGAGGAGGGGGCTCAGCACACATCCTGGGGGGACCCCAGTGTTCATTGTGATGGTGCTGGATGTGTTGCTGAAGACCCGTACTGCCAGAGGTCTTCCATTCCGAAATTCCAAAACCAGTTGCACAGCAAAAAAAAGTGTTTATCCCCAGCTGGACAGGTTTGTGAATGAGCTGTTGAGGGATGATTGTGTTGAATGCTGAACTGAAGTATATGAACAGCATTCGGACGTATGAGTCTTTTTTTCTCTAGATGTGTAAGTGCTGAGTGGAAGGCAGTGGCGATGACATCATTGTTTGAGCGGTTGGACTGATATGCAATCTGAAAGGGGTCCGTGTGGGGGGGGGGCAGACTTGATATGCATGACAGAATGGAGATGGCTTTTTCGGGACTGGAATGATGGTGGTAGCTTTGAAGCATGTGGGGTCAACAGCCTGTGAGATGTTGAAAATGTATGTGAAGACATCAGTGAGACATAAAATATCTCCTAATTTTCCAGCAATTCTAAAATGATTAGTTCGGAGCAGTTCTGAGATTCACACTTTAGTTTGGTGATTAACTACAACTTAACTAAAACTTTTGCCTCAAACTCCTAATTTGCTGCTTATTAATAGTAAGAATGAGGCATTTATATGTGTGTTTAAAGTAAAAACCCAATTATGTCAAGTCAAGTCAAGTCCCCTTTATTTATATAGCGCTTTAAACAAAATACATTGCGTCAAAGCAACTGAACAACATTCATTAGGAAAACAGTGTGTCAATAATGCAAAATTATAGTTAAAGGTAGTTCATCATTGAATTCAGTGATGTCATCTCTGTTCAGTTTAAATAGTGTCCGTGCATTTATTTGCAATGAAGTCAACGATATCGCTTTAGATGAAGTGACCCCAACTAAGCAAGCCAGAGGCGACAGCGGAACCGTAACTCCATCGGTGACAGAATGGAGAAAAAAACCTTGGGAGAAACCAGGCTCAGTTGGGGGGCCAGTTCTCCTCTGACCAGACAAAACCAGTAGTTCAATTCCAGGCTGCAGCAAAGTCAGATTGTGCAGAAGAATCATCAATATGCTATACGCGTGTTAAAAAGCAACCAGTTAACAGTTTTCCAATTTGGGCTTGAAATATTTTAAAAGAACAGTCATCTGGGGCCTAAAATGCATGACGCAAGTAACATCACAAGCAATCTTTGTAATGACGATGTATGCAGCAGAATTATAAGTGTCACAACCATTTACGTGCTGTTGAGCAGATCCACCACCCTTTTCTGATCACCATCTAGTCTACACGTCCACACCCTCTGCCTCCTATTACCCCTCCAATTGTTCTGAGACTACAGTATGCCTTAGAAATCACTTTTAGAGGGCTAGAACTGCTAGGGAAGATTCCCATCTAGACTAACGTCATCCTATTTCCCACATAATATTGCGTGTATGAAGGAAGATTACACTCCAACAGCCGGCTAAGAAGCAGCTGTTTCTGATCCCTTAATATCCAGACTGCACAACTGTAACTGATATCATCGTACTTACTGATGTCAATGTCGCTAATATGTTCCTTTCTTCTGTAGCTTGGCTCTTCATTCAAATGTAGTGTTGCATGGGCACTGAAATTATACCCAATGATATAACTTTATTTTTACTTTCCATTACTTGGTTTATAATGAGAGACTAGCTGAAAAACGCTAACGTAATACAAAATAGGCTTTAATTAGATGCTTAAAAATCTATACTTTACAATTAGTCTTGGTGATCTGACTAAAGAACATGTGTCATATATGTGGAGACATACATGCACACGTACAAAGGAAAAAAAAATAAAATTCTGGCTCACCTGACGATGATGGTACATACATAAATGTAAATAAACATAAATATACGTAACCTATTGAAATAATTAACCTAAATATACACATACTTTACATAAATACTTCACATTTTCATAAACTGTGGTTTACACATGTAACAACACGCTACAGAAAAATAAACAGTCAGTTCATGAGGATGAAACAGACAAGTTATAACTGTGTACAGTCACATACAGGTATGGATATTTTGTCAATGATAGGCCAGAAAAGGAAACACTAATGCAAGACACTGGTTAAGTGCTACATGCATATATAACAGCACAAGAACATGCAACACATTAATGATTTTTTTTTGTATATATATATGTATATTTGTATATATGTATGTATGTATATATATATATATATATATATATATATATATATATATATATATATATATATATATATATATATATATATATAATTCCTTTAATTTATGTCCTGCTTTTCTAGGCACTCAGAGCGCTTAACATTGTCAGGGGGTATCTCCTCATCCACCACCATTGTGCAGCATCCGCAAGAACTCCCACCACACACCAGCTTACTGGTGGAGAGGAGACAGAGTGATGAAGCCAATCAGTGGATATGGGGATTGTTAGGAGGCCATGATGGTCAGAGGCCAATGGGCAAATTTAGCAATAATGCCGAGGTCAAACCCCTACTCTTTTTTCAAAAGACATCCTGGGATTTTTACTGACCACAGAGAGTCAGCACCTCAGTTTAACGTCTCATCCGAAGGATGGTGCTTGTTGTAGTGTCCCCATCACTACACTGGGACACTAGAGCCCCTTTCACACTGCACTTCGGACCCGGCATATTGTAGGAACATTGCCGGGTCGCCTTCTGTGTGAAAGCAAACACGTCCCGGGATTGATTCCGGCATTGAACCCAGGTCGGGGACCTAGTAACATTGCCGGGTTCCACACAGACCCACACAAACCAGAGGGTGAGCACCCCCCGCTGGCCTCACTAGCACCTCTTCCAGCAGCAACCTAGTCTTCCCAGGAGGTCTCCCATCCAGGTACTGACCAGGCTCAGCCCTGCTTAGCTTCAGTGGGAAACTGAAGCCATGCACACGCCATGAATTACAATTTCACCTCTCATTCAATGCACCATTGCACAGGTCCCACGAGGCATTTAATCCAGAACTGAATATGCTTCATTTAACAGACAACATTTCCTGCTAATAAATATAAAACCGTAATTATTTCAACAGCAGACTTATTTTTTTCCCCCTTTGGCACAGTAAGTCATCTGGCGCATCAACTAAAATATTACAGAGAATCAATTTACAAACCTACCAAAGACAATCGGTCCAGCAGATATACAATGAGTTATTAATAAAGATGTTTTTGGCTAGGTGGGGGAAAAGCTGGTGGTGAAGAAAGCCAGATTCGCATTAGACAAAGCTCTGCATATCAAACACACTGGGCTGTTGAGATGCAAATGTCTTTTCAGGTCAGGTGGGTTGTGGAGTGCTTGACGAATGACTGCATAGCGAACATACATTAATAACATCTTGTTTGCATATAAACCAACCAGAACACCCAAGAGGCTTAAATATACTGTTGCAATAAAGCACAGTGGGAGATTCTGCCATGGCTGAATATAAAGAGCTTGATGCACGTAATACATGCACTGTGCAAGTTACATTCCCGCTGAAGTTAGCTATTATGCAATGCTTTACAAAGCAATTGGATATTATATTATATTATCAGTGATGGCTCACATATGCTTGTAGCATACAGCATCAATCTGATGCATATAATGTAATAACATTTTGGAGATGTTGGCTTGTTAGCTGTACCATGTATAGCTCTTATCTTGAAAAAAGACACCACTTCCCACAGTAAATATTACATACCAGAATGCTTATTGTTTTCCATGTTTACTTCCAAGTTTCAGCTAAAGTCTATGATAGAGTCTATGACTATGGCAGAGCTGTGGATCTCTCCAAGGCCACAGCCTTCATCCGGAATGAAAGGGTCAAGGGTGATCAGGGTGGAGAATGATTTTTTCTCTACAAATACATCAACTAAAGCTAAAGATAATGTGAAACAGCATTCACAACCTATTTTACTTCCTTAATGTAGCTTGTTTCTCAGTGAAACATTTGGAACATTGTTTCTGCCACTGAATAAAAAAATAAATAAAAAAACGAAAAAGTTTAGTGGAAAATCTCACAATTCTTTTTTTTCTTTTTTTTTTAATTGCAAGTATCCATTTTGCAATTCAGATTTTTTTTTTCTTGCATGTTACAGTCAGAATTTTGAGATATAAACTAGAGGTTCTGAGGGGAAAAAAGAATCAAAACTGTGAGATAAAAAAAAGTTGCAATCACCACTTTTATTATATATATATATATATATATATTTTTTTTTCAATCCAGTGTTGGAAACGGCCTGCTATAAAAACAAAACATTAAGTAAGAAACAAAAATTATACATGTATGGTAGGTGCTTGCAGGTGTTGAAATACATAAGGGACTGATGATATCAGAAGAATGATTAAATTCTTATCAAGGATTAGGAAAACAACACTTTTTTTATGATTTTTTTTTTTTGGAATAACATGCATAAGAAATATATACTCTGAAAACAAACAGGGTCCTTTTTTATATTTATGTGGAATTAAAAAATTAAACAAATGACAATTTTACCGGCAAATACATGGTCTTAAAGAGAATGGGGCTATATACAGGGCTCCAGACTGCGACCATTTCTTTCTGCCGCTGTGACTAACTTTTGTGTGTGTAAGAAAAGAAAATTCACAAAACTTTCTTCAATTTGCTACTAAATCACACACAATCACTGAAGTTGGTCAGTTCCGTATGCTATAAAAATAATGGTACATTTGATATCAGTCAACCAGTAGAATTTGAGAGACTTTCTGTAAACCATTTATTTATTTATTTATTAAATATCTGGTCATGCTAGTAGCATATGAATTACTCACTTGACCTTTAATGATGGCATTTGATTTACTCTAGATTAAGTGCATCCAAGTACAGTACATGCTAATATACTAAGTGTAGGCCACATGGGAGAATGCAGCATAATAACCATGATGAATGCAATGGTTACGCAGATTGTGCAAGATAGTTTTGGCTCTCATTTCCCATCTTTGCACTTCTACAACAGCAGGGACGCTAGGGCAATCAACGTTAGCCTATCTGACCTCATGACTTGGAGATTTTCCCTGTGGTCTCCAATGAAACTCACACAGGGAGGCAGAGTCGATTCGGGTTTCAGATAGCACACGGCCCAGACAGCCTGACCTGTAGCCTCTCTCCAACCCCAAATCCTGGAAGGGATAGACAGCAAGAGAAACATATTGTGTGATAGAAAGTTTTGAATCCTGGAGAAGCTCACATCTGGAGAAAGATTTGCTCATTCAGTCCAGCATTTTCCCTGCTCTTTCCTCTCCCTGTTCTCCATTCACGATTTAATGGGACGTTGTCTCCCTGCCGTGACGGTGAGGAATCACGTAACCCCCGTGTCACCAGACTCTCCTCCCTCTCTCTGTTATGTGTCCCCTGATGAGAAGACAGAGGTGGAGGAAGCCCATCCATCACCTACTGGCGGCCCAAATCATCCAGACTGTCCCGCCGTGAGACATTTAGCCACGGCCCAGGTACAGTTAAGAAACGTTGCAAAATGTTACATAAGACTTACAAAATGTAACTTATCTTAGGACTATGCGGCATTGTTGACTTGTCATGTTTGGAGAATTGGCATTGGTATCTTTATCCCCTACTTTGTAGATTCAACAAGTCAGCAAGTTCTGGGTGTTTATGGCCATGTGTTACAGAGTATTTCCCCATTTCAATGCAAGTCTGTTGCTGTCCCATAGTAGTAACAGTTCTCCTGTCTCAGGTATGAGGCAGAGACTGCAATAACTCATTTTAACAACCCTAATAAAAAGCTAGTGTCCACATAAACATTCAGTGCCAAAAGAATAAAAAGTTGTCTTGCTTTTTCTGCTTTCCATTCTCTATGTGAATAACTAGCTGACATTCAAACCCGGAACCATTTCAGAAAACAAAAAATAA